>NC_133526.1:198920163-199105163 GCF_048544455.1 Silene latifolia
TCACGATAACTGAAGCCGAATGCCGCTTTCGCACACCGCACTCTAAATGTCTTCCGTTGGTGCTCAAATTTTGCGTTTTTTCTCCTGTTCTTCAATCACGCGTCCTACCTCATTTCAGGAGTTAACTCTGTTCGATTTCGACCTCAAATAACGAGCTTTAACGCATTTTTCACGATAATCCGGTTTCGGCAATCTTTGGTTTCGCACACCGGCACCCCAAATGTTTTCCGTTGGTGCTCAAATTTCGCGTGGCCGCTTTATCTGACCCCAGGAACTTCCTATGAGATTTCCGGAGAATTTTGTTCCGGGACCCCGGAATCCCGTAAAACCGTGTATTATACACTTCAATTTCAATTGTTGGGTGGTCGACGACCGGTTTCTTTTTCTCCTGTTTTTCAATCACGCGTCCTACCTCATTTCAGGAGTTAACCTGTTCGATTTCAGCCTCAAATAACGAGCTTTAACGCATTTTTCACGATAGTTCGAGTTTCGGAGAATGTTTGGTTTCGCACACCGGCACCCCCAAATGTCTTCCGTTGGTGCTCAAATTTTGCGTGGCCGCTTTATCGACCCCAGGAACTTTCTATGCGATTTCCGGAGAATTTTGTTCGGGACCCGGAATCCGTAAACCGTGTATTATACACTTCAATTTCGGCGTCGAGGTCGTATCGACCCGGTTTCTTTTTCTCCTGTTTTTCAATCACGCGTCCTACCTCATTTCAGGAGTTAACTGTTGAATTGACCTCAAATAACGAGCTTTAACGCATTTTTCACGATAGTCCGAGTTTCGAGAATCTTGGTTTCGCACACCGGCACCCCAAATGTCTTCCGTTGGTGCTCAAATTTTGCGTGGCCGCTTTATCCGACCCCAGGAACTTTCTATGCGATTTCCGGAGAATTTTGTTCCTGAACCTAATCCCGAAAACCGTGTATTACACTTCAATTTCACCGTTCGGGAGGTAGTACCGGACCCGGTTTCCTTTTCCCGTTTTCAATCACGCGTCCTACCTCATTTCAGGAGTTAACCTGTTTGCGATTTCACCTCAAATAACGAGTTTTAACGCATTTTCACGATAATTCGTGTTTTTGCGAATCTTGGTTTTACACACCGGCACCCCCCAAATGTCTTCCGTTGGTGCTCAAATTTTGCGTGGCCGCTTTATCTGACCCCAGGAACTTTTATGCGATTTCCGGAGAATTTTATTCCGGGACCTCGGAATCCCGAAAACCGTGTATTATACACTTCAATTTCAAATGTTCGGGAGGTCGACGGACCCGGTTTTTTCTCTCCCGTTTTTTCAATCACGCGTCCTACCTCATTTCAGGAGTTAACTGCTTCGATTTCACCTCAAATAACGAGCTTTAACGCATTTTTCACGATAATTCGAGTTTCGCGAATCTTTGGTTTAACACACCGCACCCCCAAATGTCTTCCGTTGGTGCTGAAATTTTGCGTGGCCGCTTTATCTGACCCCAGGAATATTCTATGCGATTTCCGGAGAATTTTGTTCCGGGACCCCGGAATCCCGAAAAACCGTGTATTATACACTTCAATTTGGTCGTTCGAGGTCGTCTGGACCGTTTCTTTTTCTCCCTGTCCTTCAATCACGCGTTCTACCTCATTTCAGGAGTTAACCTGTTCGATTTCAGCCACAAATAACGAGCTTTAACGCATTTTTCACGATATTCCCGTGAATCTTTGGTTTTAGCACACCTGGCACCCCCAAATGTCTTCCGTTGGTGCTCAAATTTTGCGTCGCCGCTTTATCCGACCCCAGGAACTTTCTATGCGATTTCCGGAGAATTTTGTTCCGGACTCCGAATCCCGAAAACCGTGTATTATACACTTCAATTTCAAAGTTCGGAGGTCGACGACCCGTTTCTTTTTCACCCTGTTTTTCAATCACGCGTCCTACCTCATTTCAGGAGTTAACTTTGTTCGATTTCACCTCAAATAACGAGCTTTAACGATTTTTCACGATAATCCGTGAATCTTTGGTTTTAACACCGCACCCCCAAATGTCTTCCGTTGGTGCTCAAATTTTGCGTGGCCGCTTTATCGACCCCAGGAACTTTCTATGCGATTTCCGAGAATTTTGTTCCGGGACTCTGGAATCCGAAAAACGTATTATACACTTCAATTTCATGCCGTTCGGGGTCGCACTGGACCCGATTTCTTTTTCTCCTGTTCTTCAATCACGCATCCTACCTCATTTCGAGTTAACCCTTCGATTTCAGCCTCAAATAATGAGCTTTAACGCATTTTTCACGATAATCCGAGTTTCGGAGAATGCTGGTTTCTGGCACACCGACACCCCCAAATGACTTCCGTTGGTGCTCAAATTTTGCGTGGCCGCTTTATGTGACCCGAGGAACTTTCTATGCGATTTCCGGAGAATTTTGTTCCGGGACCCCGGAATCCCGAAAAACCGTGTATTATACACTTCAATTTCAGTCGGGAGGTCGTCGGACCGATTTCTTTTTCTCCTGCTCTTCAATCACGCTGCGTCCTACCTCATTTCAGGAGTTAACTGTTTCGATTTCAGACCTCAAATAACGAGCTTTAACGCATTTTTCACGATAATCCGAGTTTCGGAGAATGCTTTGGTTTACGCACACCGCAGCACCCCCAAATGTCTTCCGTTGGTGCTCAAATTTTGCGTGGCCGCTTTATCTGACCCTAGGAACTTTCTATGCGATTTCCGGAGAATTTTGTTCCGGGACTCAGAATCCCAAAACGTGTATTATACACTTCTATTTCGACCTGTTCGGAGGTCGTACGGACCCGATTTCTTTTTCTCCCTGCTCTTCAATCACGCGTCCTACCTCATTTCAGGAGTTAACTGCTCGATTTCACCTCAAATAACGAGCTTTAACGCATTTTCACGATAATCCGAAGGTTTGAGAATGCTTTGGTTTAAGCACACCGCACCCCCAAATGTCTTCCGTTGGTGCTCAAATTTTGCGTGGCCGCTTTATCTGACCCTAGGAACTTTCTATGCGATTTCCGGAGAATTTTGTTCCGGGACCCGAATCCAAAAACCGTGTATTATACACATCTATTTCACTGTTCGGAGGACGTCTGGACCCGTTTCTTTTTCTCCTGTTTTTCAATCACGCGTCCTACCTCATTTCAGGAGTTAACCTGTTCGATTTCAGCCTCTAATAACGAGCGTTAACGCATTTTTCACGATACTCCGAGTTTCGGCGAATGCTGGTTTCTGGCACACCGGCACCCCCAAATTTCTTCCGTTGGTGCTCAAATTTTGCGTGGTCGCTTTATCTGACCCCAGGAACTTTCTATGCGATTTCGGAGAATTTTGTTCCTGGACACCGAATCCCAAAAACCGTGTATTATACACTTCAATTTCACCGTTCGGGAGGTCGTACGACCCGTTTCTTTTTCTCCCTGTTTTTCAATCACGTGTCCTACCTCATTTCAGGAGTTAACCTGTTCGATTTCAGCCTCAAATAACGAGCTTTAACGCATTTTTCACGATAATCCGAGTTTCGGCGAATGCTGGTTTCTGGCACACCGGCACCCCCAAATGTGTTCCGTTGGTGCTCAAATTTTGCGTGGCCTCCTTATCTGACCCCAGGAACTTTCTATGCGATTTCCGGAGAATTTTGTTCCGGGACTCCGGAATCCCGAAAAACCGTGTATTATACACTTGAATTTCAGCCGTTCGGGAGGTCGTACCGGACCCGGTTTCTTTTTGTAACACCCCGGTTTATAAAACAAGTCCTCGTCAAGACATTCCCTAATAAAACGGACTGTTACCATCTCGGTTTCCCGAGGTAGTGAATAACAAATTAAACTCCAAGGCAATTTATATAATATTTTAACTTAATTATTACAAATCCTCTTTTCAACTCAAATTACAAGAACTGACATCAATAAAAGTGAAAGACTTCTAGATGATGATCTAGCTACTAAGTCGTCTGATCCAATGTCTCACGCCCATCCAGCTCCCGTTCTATCTCTTAAACCTGTCAAGTCTGCTCCCCATAAAACGGTTCATCACAGGTGTTCACGAATACACAGGGTCAACCACGAGGTTGAGTAGGGAAAATAATAAAACAATAAAGTATGATATGCATGATACTCCGTCACCTCCATCTCCATCTCAACTCATCACACACATCTCGTACTTTAACGCCTCCATACCGATCCCGGTAGACTATATATCGACCGAAGCCGATCTGCCCACCAATACCGAGGACACCAGGGCAAGTCCCGCGAACCCGCTGGGCCTTATCACAACATCGTCATCATCACACCGCATCACCACAACATCCTCCATCTCCAATGCATATGAATGCTCAAAAGAAAGTGATGCAACATAATAAATATATAAATCAATGAACTGATGAATCATAAAATCATGCCAGTTACCCGATGTTGTGATATCATGCTCAATACGATCAAATCAGTCAATCACCTTTCCGAATATAAATGATAACGTAAATCAACAAAATTTAAATCAAGTCAACACAATTCAACAATGACGATAATAGGACAAGTGTATTTCCCTACCTCAAAGTGCCAAAGAATTCCAATTAAGCGCTTAAGAAATCCAAAATAAAGCAACGAATCTGATTATCGATCCTTCACGAATCCGTCACCTAAAACAATAATAATATTTATAATTACTAACTACTAAATATAGAAATCTCTCAAAATAGAAACTTTCCCGATATAGTAACTTTCCATTTTAACCAGTCCCGACTCAAAGTCCATCTCTAATTATTTAAACGACTTGGGGATTAAATTAAATAAATTATTTAATGTCTCTGGAATAATTTATTTAAAAGACTCGGGAATTAATTAAAGAACCAATATGATAAATAAAAGATTAAACGAATTATATGATTTAAGAAATACCCAAATCAACTTTAAACAATTCAAACATCCCGACTCAAACCCGTCTTTAATTATTTTAATGCACTCGGGAATTAATTAATTAATTTAGAATATGCCCCATTACGAAATATAACGATTAAATTATGAAAAACCCGTTTCAAAACCAAAACAGCCCGCACCCCCTTCACACGCACCCACTCTCCTCACGCACCACCTAAACCACCGCGACAACCACCAAATCGTGGTCCCCACATCAACCTAGCCACCAACAACCACCCCCATCAAGGTCGATCGCCCGGCGGTTCAAACCAAGGCCGCCATTTGGCCTGGTTCACCACCACGCATCACCAACACCTCTCGTTCTCAACCCGCCACCACCGCACTATTAACTAACCACCGCCCAAACAACCACTACCAACTCGCCGCCAACCCACGCACACAGACACCACAAAGACCACCGTTTCGACCTCCCCTAGTCCACGGTGGTGCCACCCAAACCTTACCCCTCTAAACTCGCCCGAAAACCCGTGTTATAACCCCTTTGCCACCCCGCGTCTGCGCTTTTTTCCGCCACTATCACCACCAACAACCGCCCTAACCACCACCACTACCCTCGCCCCTTACCACCCTACTCCTATACCCTGTCAACAACCCCCATAAACTCCCTTAACAGACACGACACAACCACCAAAACCCCGACAGAAAATATGAAAACAGAGAAAAGGGTTAACTGCTTACCTTCCCGCCACTAAAACGGCCACCACGGCCACCCACAGTCGTCGCCATTCGCCCCTAGCTCCTCCCTGCTGCACGATCACCACCCAGGCTCACTCTCTCTCTCTCTTTATGCGTGAAAGCAGATGAATGGTGTTGATGAAGAAGGGAGGCGTGAGGGAGGCGGGTGAGGGAAGGGTTAAGGGTAGTGATTAGGTTAATTAGGTTTAGGGTTAGGGTAATTAGTGTTAAGTGGGCATTAGGGTTTAATTAGGCTGAACAGTTAATGGGCCAGCTCAATGGGTCAGCTCACATTTCGAATTCCATATAAAACCCGTCACAATTAACTTATATCGTTAGCTTAACATAATTATCGACTCAACAATTAACCCGACTAACTTAGTGATATAAATTGTATAATAATTAATATATACTAATATCCATTTAATTTATTATATAAAAATACAGGGTATTACACTTTTTCTCCCTGTTTTTCAATCACGCGTCCTACCTCATTTCGGGAGTTAACCTTGTTCGATTTTAGCCTCAAATAACGAGCTTTAACGCATTTTTCACGATAATCCGAGTTTCGCGAATCTGGTTTCTAGCACGCCGGCACCCCAAATGTCTTCCGTTGGTGCTCAAATTTCGCGTGACCGCTTTATGTGACCCCAGGAACTTTCTATGCGATTTCCGGAGAATTTTGTTCCGGGACCCCGGAATCCCGAAAAACCGTGTATTTATACACTTCAATTTCAAATTTCGGGAGGTCGTCTGACCCGATTTCTTTTTCTCCTGTTTTTCAATCACGCGTCCTACCTCATTTCAGGAGTTAACTTGTTCGATTTCAGCCTCAAATAACGAGCATTAACGCATTTTTCACGATAATCCGAGTTTCGGCGAATCTTTGTTTTCGCACACCGACACCCCCAAATGTCTTTCGTTGGTGCTCAAATTTTGCGTGGCCGCTTTATCGACCCCATGAACTTTCTATGCGATTTCCGGAGAATTTTGTTCCGGACCCCTAATCCCAAAACCGTGTATTATACACTTCAATTTCACCGTTCGGGAGGTCGTCTGGGGACCCGATTTCTTTTTTTTTCCCGCTCTTCAATCACGCGTCCTACCTCATTTCAGAGTTAACTGTTTCGATTTCACCTCAAATAACGAGCTTTAACGCATTTTTCACGATATTCCCGGCGAATCTTTGGTTTACACACCGCACCCCCAAATGTCTTCCGTTGGTGCTCAAATTTTGCGTCGCCGCTTTATCCGACCCCAGGAACTTTCTATGCGATTTCCGGAGAATTTTGTTCCGGACTCCTAATCCCGAAACCGTGTATTATACACTTCAATTTCAGCCCGTTCGGGAGGTCGTCTGGACCGGTTTCTTTTTCACCCTGTTTTTCAATCACGCGTCCTACCTCATTTCAGGAGTTAACCTGTTCGATTTCTACCTCAAATAACGAGCTTTAACGCATTTTTCACGATAATCCCGTGAAATCTTTGGTTTCGCACACCGCACCCCAAATGTGTTCCGTTGGTGCTCAAATTTTGCGTGGCCGCTTTATCTGACCCCAGGAACTTTCTATGCGATTTCCGGAGAATTTTGTTCCGGGACTCCGGAATCCCGAAAAACCGTGTATTATACACTTCAATTTCAGCCGTTCGGGAGGTCGCACCGGACCCGATTTCTTTTTCTCCCTGCTCTTCAATCACGAATCCTACCTCATTTCAGGAGTTAACCTGTTCGATTTCAGCCTCAAATAATGAGCTTTAACGCATTTTTCACGATAATCCGAGTTTCGGAGAATGCTGGTTTCTGGCACACCGACACCCCCAAATGACTTCCGTTGGTGCTCAAATTTTGCGTGGCCGCTTTATGTGACCCGAGGAACTTTCTATGCGATTTCCGGAGAATTTTGTTCCGGGACCCCGGAATCCCGAAAAACCGTGTATTATACACTTCAATTTCAAATAGTTCGGAGGTCGTCGACCCGATTTCTTTTTCTCCTGCTCTTCAATCACGCGTCCTACCTCATTTCAAGAGTTAACCTGTTCGATTTCATCCTCAAATAACGAGCTTTAACGCATTTTTCACGATAATCCGAGTTTCGAGAATGCTTTGGTTTCGCACACCGCACCCCAAATGTCTTCCGTTGGTGCTCAAATTTTGCGTGGCCGCTTTATCTGACCCTAGGAACTTTCTATGCGATTTCCGGAGAATTTTGTTCCGGGACTCCGGAATCCCGAAAAACCGTGTATTATACACTTCTATTTCAGCCGTTCGGGAGGTCGTACCGGACCCGATTTCTTTTTCTCCCTGCTCTTCAATCACGCGTCCTACCTCATTTCAGGAGTTAACCTGTTCGATTTCAGCCTCAAATAACGAGCTTTAACGCATTTTTCACGATAATCCGAGTTTCGAGAATGTCTTTGGTTTCGCACACCGCACACCCCAAATGTCTTCCGTTGGTGCTCAAATTTTGCGTGGCCGCTTTATCTGACCCTAGGAACTTTCTATGCGATTTCCGGAGAATTTTGTTCCGGGACCCAGGAATCCCGAAAAACCGTGTATTATACACATCTATTTCAGCCGTTCGGGAGGTCGTACCGGACCCGGTTTCTTTTTCTCCCTGTTTTTCAATCACGCGTCCTACCTCATTTCAGGAGTTAACCTGTTCGATTTCAGCCTCTAATAACGAGCGTTAACGCATTTTTCACGATACTCCGAGTTTCGGCGAATGCTGGTTTCTGGCACACCGGCACCCCCAAATTTCTTCCGTTGGTGCTCAAATTTTGCGTGGTCGCTTTATCTGACCCCAGGAACTTTCTATGCGATTTCCGGAGAATTTTGTTCCGGGACACCGGAATCCCGAAAAACCGTGTATTATACACTTCAATTTCAGCCGTTCGGGAGGTCGTACCGGACCCGGTTTCTTTTTCTCCCTGTTTTTCAATCACGTGTCCTACCTCATTTCAGGAGTTAACCTGTTCGATTTCAGCCTCAAATAACGAGCTTTAACGCATTTTTCACGATAATCCGAGTTTCGGCGAATCTTTGGTTTTTCTCGCACACCACCCCCAAATGTGTTCCGTTGGTGCTCAAATTTTGCGTGGCCTCCTTATCTGACCCCAGGAACTTTCTATGCGATTTCCGGAGAATTTTGTTCCGGGACTCCGGAATCCCGAAAAACCGTGTATTATACACTTGAATTTCAGCCGTTCGGGAGGTCGTACCGGACCCGGTTTCTTTTTGTAACACCCCGGTTTATAAAACAAGTCCTCGTCAAGACATTCCCTAATAAAACGGACTGTTACCATCTCGGTTTCCCGAGGTAGTGAATAACAAATTAAACTCCAAGGCAATTTATATAATATTTTAACTTAATTATTACAAATCCTCTTTTCAACTCAAATTACAAGAACTGACATCAATAAAAGCGAAAGACTTCTAGATGATGATCTAGCTACTAAGTCGTCTGATCCAATGTCTCACGCCCATCCAGCTCCCGTTCTATCTCTTAAACCTGTCAAGTCTGCTCCCCATAAAACGGTTCATCACAGGTGTTCACGAATACACAGGGTCAACCACGAGGTTGAGTAGGGAAAATAATAAAACAATAAAGTATGATATGCATGATACTCCGTCACCTCCATCTCCATCTCAACTCATCACACACATCTCGTACCCCGGAACGCCCAGCCATACCGATCCCCGGTAGACTATATATCGACCGAAGCCGATCTGCCAGCTCAACAGCTGAGGACACCAGGGCAAGTCCTGCAGAACCCGCCTGGGCCTTATCACAACATCGTCATCATCACACCGCATCACCACAACATCCTCCATCTCCAATGCATATGAATGCTCAAAAGAAAGTGATGCAACATAATAAATATATAAATCAATGAACTGATGAATCATAAAATCATGCCAGTTACCCGATGTTGTGATATCATGCTCAATACGATCAAATCAATCAATCACCTTTCCGAATATAAATGATAACGTAAATCAACAAATTTAAATCAAGTCAACACAATTCAACAATGACGATAATAGGACAAGTGTATTTCCCTACCTCAAAGTGCCAGCAATTCCAATTAAGCAGTTAAGAAATCCAGAAATAAAGCAACGAATCTGATTATCGATCCTTCACGAATCCGTCACCTAAAACAATAATAATATTTATAATTACTAACTACTAAATATAGAAATCTCTCAAAATAGAAACTTTCCCGATATAGTAACTTTCCATTTTAACCAGTCCCGACTCAAAGTCCATCTCTAATTATTTAAACGACTCGGGGATTAAATTAAATAAATTATTTAATGTCTCGGGAATAATTTATTTAAAAGACTCGGGAATTAATTAAAGAACCAATATGATAAATAAAAGATTAGACGAATTATATGATTTAAGAAATACCCGAATCAACTTTAAACAATTCAAACATCCCGACTCAAACCCGTCTTTAATTATTTTAATGCACTCGGGAATTAATTAATTAATTTAGAATATGCCCCATTACGAAATATAACGATTAAATTATGAAAAACCCGTTTCAAAACCAAAACAGCCCGCACCCCCTTCACACGCACCCACTCTCCTCACGCACCACCTAAACCACCGCGACAACCACCAGTCGTGGTCCCCACATCAACCTAGCCACCAACAACCACCCCCACTGGGGTCGACTGCCGCCGGCGGTTCAAACCAAGGCCGCCATTTGGCCTGGTTCACCACCACGCATCACCAACACCTCTCGTTCTCAACCTGCCACCACCGCACTATTAACTAACCACTGCCCAAACAACCACTCCAACTCGCCAACCCACGCACACAGACACCACAGCACCACCGTTTCGACCTCCCCCTAGTCCACGGTGGTGCCACCCAAACCTTACCCCTCTAAACTCGCCTGAAAACCCGTGTTATAACCCCTTTGCCACCCCCTGGCGCTGCTGCCTTTTTCCGCCACTATCACCACCAACAACCGCCCTAACCACCACCACTACCCTCGCCCCTTACCACCCTACTCCTATACCCCGTCAACAACCCCCATAAACTCCCTTAACAGACACGACACAACCACCAAAACCCCGACAGAAAATATGAAAACAGAGAAAAGGGTTAACTGCTTACCTTCCCGCCACTAAAACGGCCACCACGGCCACCCACAGTCGTCGCCATTCGCCCCTAGCTCCTCCCTGCTGCACGATCACCACCCAGGCTCACTCTCTCTCTCTCTTTATGCGTGAAAGCAGATGAATGGTGTTGATGAAGAAGGGAGGCGTGAGGGAGGCGGGTGAGGGAAGGGTTAAGGGTAGTGATTAGGTTAATTAGGTTTAGGGTTAGGGTAATTAGTGTTAAGTGGGCATTAGGGTTTAATTAGGCTGAACAGTTAATGGGCCAGCTCAATGGGTCAGCTCACATTTCGAATTCCATATAAAACCCGTCACAATTAACTTATATCGTTAGCTTAACATAATTATCGACTCAACAATTAACCCGACTAACTTAGTGATATAAATTGTATAATAATTAATATATACTAATATCCATTTAATTTATTATATAAAAATACAGGGTATTACACTTTTTCTCCCTGTTCTTCAATCACGCGTCCTACCTCATTTCAGGAGTTAACCTGTTCGATTTTAGCCTCAAATAACGAGCTTTAACGCATTTTTCACGATAATCCGAGTTTCGGCGAATGCTGGTTTCTAGCACGCCGGCACCCCAAATGTCTTCCGTTGGTGCTCAAATTTCGCGTGACCGCTTTATGTGACCCCAGGAACTTTCTATGCGATTTCCGGAGAATTTTGTTCCGGGACCCCGGAATCCCGAAAAACCGTGTATTTATACACTTCAATTTCAGCCGTTCGGGAGGTCGTACCGGACCCGATTTCTTTTTCTCCCTGTTTTTCAATCACGCGTCCTACCTCATTTCAGGAGTTAACCTGTTCGATTTCAGCCTCAAATAACGAGCATTAACGCATTTTTCACGATAATCCGAGTTTCGGCGAATGCTGGTTTCTGGCACACCGACACCCCCAAATGTCTTTCGTTGGTGCTCAAATTTTGCGTGGCCGCTTTATCTGACCCCAGGAACTTTCTATGCGATTTCCGGAGAATTTTGTTCCGGGACCCCGGAATCCCGAAAAACCGTGTATTATACACTTCAATTTCAGCCGTTCGGGAGGTCGTACCGGACCCGATTTCTTTTTTTTCCCTGCTCTTCAATCACGCGTCCTACCTCATTTCAGGAGTTAACCTGTTCGATTTCAGCCTCAAATAACGAGCTTTAACGCATTTTTCACGATAATCCGAGTTTCGAGAATGTTTGGTTTCGCACACCGCACCCCAAATGTCTTCCGTTGGTGCTCAAATTTTGCGTGGCCGCTTTATCTGACCCTAGGAACTTTCTATGCGATTTCCGGAGAATTTTGTTCCGGGACCCCGGAATCCCGAAAAACCGTGTATTATACACATCTATTTCACCGTTCTCGAGGTCGTGCGACCCGGTTTCTTTTTCTCCTGTTTTTCAATCACGCGTCCTACCTCATTTCAGGAGTTAACCTGTTCGATTTCAACCTCAAATAACGAGCTTTAACGCATTTTTCACGATAATCCGAGTTTCGGCGAATCTTTGTTTTCGCACACCGCACCCCCAAATTTCTACCGTTGGTGCTCAAATTTTGCGTGGTCGCTTTATCTGACCCCAGGAACTTTCTATGCGATTTCCGGAGAATTTTGTTCCGGGACACCGGAATCCCGAAAAACCGTGTATTATACTCTTCAATTTCAGCCGTTCGGGAGGTCGATCGGACCCGTTTCTTTTTCTCCCTGTTTTTCAATAACGTGTCCTACCTCATTTCAGGAGTTAACCTGTTCGATTTCAGCCTCAAATAACGAGCTTTAACGCATTTTTCACGATAATCCGAGTTTCGCGAATGCTTTGGTTTTCGCACACCGCACCCCCAAATGTGTTCCGTTGGTGCTCAAATTTTGCGTGGCCGCTTTATCTGACCCCAGGAACTTTCTATGCGATTTCCGGAGAATTTTGTTCCGGGACCCCGAATCCCGAAAAACCGTGTATTATACACTTCAATTTCACTGTCGGGAGGTCGTATCGGACCGGTTTCTGTTTCTCCTGTTCTTTAATCACGCGTCCTACCTCATTTCAGAGTTAACCTGTTCGATTTCAGCCTCAAATAACGAACTTTAACGCATTTTTCACGATAATCCGAGTTTCGCGAATCTTTGGTTTCGCATACCGGCACCCCAAATGTCTTCCGTTGGTGCTCAAATTTCGCGTGGCCGCTTTATCGACCCCAGAACTTTCTATGTGATTTCCAGAGAATTTTGTTCCGGGACCCCCGAATCCCGAAAAACCGTGTATTACACTTCAATTTCACCGTTCGGAGGTAGTACTGGACCGGTTTCCTTTTCTCCCTGTTTTTCAATCACGCGTCCTACCTCATTTCAGGAGTTAACCTGTTCGATTTCAACCTCAAATAACGAGCTTTAACGCATTTTTCACGATAATCCGAGTTTCGCGAATCTTTGGTTTTTGGCACACCGCACCCCCAAATGTCTTCCGTTGGTGCTCAAATTTTGCGTGGCCGCTTTATCGACCCCAGGAACTTTCTATGCGATTTCCGGAGAATTTTGTTCCGGACGCCGAATCCCGAAAACCGTGTATTATACACTTCAATTTCGACCGTTCGGGAGGTCGTCTGGACCCGGTTTTTTTCTCCCTGTTCTTCAATCACGCGTCCTACCTCATTTCAGGAGTTAACCTGTTCGATTTTAGCCTCAAATAACGAGCTTTAACGCATTTTTCACGATAAGCCGAGTTTCGGCGAATGCTGGTTTCTGGCACGCCGGCACCCCAAATGTCTTCCGTTGGTGCTCAAATTTCGCGTGACCGCTTTATGTGACCCCAGGAACTTTCTATGCGATTTCCGGAGAATTTTGTTCCGGGACCCCGGAATCCCGAAAAACCGTGTATTATACACTTCAATTTCAGCCGTTCGGGAGGTCGTACCGGACCCGGTTTCTTTTTCTCCCTGTTTTTCAATCACGCGTCCTACCTCATTTCAGGAGTTAACCTGTTCGATTTCAGCCTCAAATAACGAGCATTAACGCATTTTTCACGATAATCCGAGTTTCGGCGAATGCTGGTTTCTGGCACACCGGCACCCTCAAATGTCTTCCGTTGGTGCTCAAATTTTGCGTGGCCGCTTTATCTGACCCCAGGAACTTTCTATGCGATTTCCGGAGAATTTTGTTCCGGGACCCCGGAATCCCGAAAAACCGTGTATTATACACTTCAATTTCAGCCGTTCGGGAGGTCGTACCGGACCCGATTTCTTTTTGTCCCTGTTCTTCAATCACGCGTCCTACCTCATTTCAGGAGTTAACCTGTTCGATTTCAGCCTCAAATAACGAGCTTTAACGCATTTTTCACGATAATCCGAGTTTCGGAGAATGCTGGTTTCTGGCACACCGGCACCTCCAAATGTCTTCCGTTGGTGCTCAAATTTTGCGTGGCCGCTTTATCTGACCCCAGGAACTTTCTATGCGATTTCTGGAGAATTTTTTTCCGGAACCCCGGAATCCCGAAAAACCGTGTATTATACACTTCAATTCCAACTGTTCGGGAGGTCGTACCGGACCCGGTTTCTTTTTCTCCCAGTTTTTCAATCACGCGTCCTACCTCATTTCAGGAGTTAACATGTTCGATTTCAGCCTCAAATAACGAGCTTTAACGCATTTTTCACGATAATCCGAGTTTGAGAATGCTTTGTTTTCGCACACCGCACCCCAAATGTCTTCCGTTGGTGCTCAAATTTTGCGTGGCCGCTTTATCTGACCCCAGGAACATTCTATGCGATTTCCGGAGAATTTTGTTCCGGGACCCCGGAATCCCGAAAAACCGTGTATTATACTCTTCAATTTCGGCCGTTCGGGAGGTCGTACCTCATTTCAGGAGTTAACCTGTTCGATTTCAGCCTCAAATAACGAGCTTTAACGCATTTTTCACGATAATCCCGGCGAATGCTTGTTTCTGGCACACCGGCTCCCCCAAATGTCTTCCGTTGGTGCTCAAATTTTGCGTGGCAACTTTATCTGACCCCAGGAACTTTCTATGCGATTTCCGGAGAATTTTGTTCCGGGACTCCGGAATGCCGAAAAACCGTGTATTATACACTTCAATTTCAGCCGTTCGGGAGGTCGTACCGGACCCGGTTTCTTTTTCTCCCTGTTCTTCAATCACGCGTCCTACCTCATTTCAGGAGTTAACCTGTTCGATTTCAGCCTCAAATAACGAGCTTTAACGCATTTTTCACGATAATCCGAGTTTCGGCGAATGCTGGTTTCTGGCACACCGGCACCCCCAAATGTCTTCCGTTGGTGCTCAAATATTGCATGGCCGCTTTATCTGACCCCAAGAACTTTCTATGCGATTTCCGGAGAATTTTGTTCCGGGACCCCGGAATCCCGAAAAACCGTGTATCATATCCGGTGTGGGCGTTAGAGCATTGAGATGACCTTTCCCTAGTACGAGAGGACCGGGAAGGACGCACCTCTGGTGTACCAGTTATCGTGCCCACGGTAAATGCTGGGTAGCCAAGTGCAGAGCGGATAACTGCTGAAAGCATCTAAGTATTAAGCCCACCCCAAGATGAGTGCTCTCCTATTCCAACTTCCCTAGAGCCGCCGATAGCACAGCCGAGACGGCGACGAGTTCTCTGCCCCTGCGGGGATGGAGCGACAGAAGTTTTGAGAATTCCAGAGAAGGTCACGGCGAGACGAGCCGTTTATCATTACGATAGGTGTCATACACTTCAATTTCAGCAGTTTGGGAGGTCGTACCGGACCCGGTTTCTTTTTCTCCCTGTTTTTCAATCACGCGTCCTACCTCATTTCAGGAGTTAACCTGTTCGATTTCAGCCTCAAATAACGAGCTTTAACGCATTTTTCACGATAATCCGAGTTTCGGCGAATGCTGGTTTCAGGCACACCGGCATCCCAAATGTCTTCCGTTGGTGCTCAAATTTCGCGTGGCCGCTTTATCTGACCCCAGGAACTTTCTATGCGATTTCCGGAGAATTTTGTTCCAGGACCCCGGAATCCCGAAAAACCGTGTATTATACACTTCAATTTCAGCCGTTCGGGAGGTCGTACCGGACCCGGTTTCTTTTTCTCCCTGTTTTTCAATCACGCGTCCTACCTCATTTCAGGAGTTAACCTGTTCGATTTCAGCCTCAAATAACGAGCTTTAACGCATTTTTCACGATAATCCGAGTTTCGGCGAATGCTGGTTTCTGGCACACCGGCACCCCCAAATATCTTCCGTTGGTGCTCAAATATTGCGTGGCCGCTTTATCTGACCCCAAGAAATTTCTATGCGATTTCTGGAAAATTTTGTTCCGGGACCCCGGAATCCCGAAAAACCGTGTATTATACACTTCAATTTCAGCCGTTCGGGAGGTCGAATCGGACCGGTTTCTTTTTTTCTCCCTGTTCTTCAATCACGCGTCCTACCTCATTTCAGGAGTTAACCCGTTCGATTTCAGCCTCAAATAACGAGCTTTAACGCATTTTTCACGATAATCCGAGTTTCGGAAAATGCTGGTTTCTGGCACACCGGCACCCCCAAATGTCTTCCGTTGGTGCTCAAATTTTGCGTGGTCGCTTTATCTGACCCAAGGAACTTTCTATGCGATTTCCGGAGAGTTTTGTTCCGGGACCCCGGAATCCCGAAAAACCGAGTATTATACACTTCAATTTCAGCCGTTCGGGAGGTCGTACCGGACCCGGTTTCTTTTTCTCCCCTGTTTTTCAATCACGCGTCCTACCTCATTTCAGGAGTTAACCTGTTCGATTTCAGCCTCAAATAACGAGCTTTAACGCATTTTTCACGATAATACGAGTTTCGGCGAATCTTGGTTTCGCACACCGCACCCCAACGTCTTCCGTTGGTGCTCAAATTTTGCGTGGCCGCTTTATCGACCCCCGGAACTTTCTATGCGATTTCCGAGAATTTTGTTCCGGGACCCCGAATCCCGAAAACCGTGTATCATATCCGGTGTGGGCGTTAGAGCATTGAGATGACCTTTCCCTAGTACGAGAGGACCGGAAGGACGCACCTCACTCTGTGTACCGGTTATCGTGCCCACGGTAAATCTTTGGGTAGCCAAGTGCGGAGCGGATAACTGCTGAAAGCATCTAAGTATTAAGCCCACCCCAAGATGAGTGCTCTCCTATTCCAACTTCCCTAGAGCCGCCGATAGCACAGCCGAGACGGCGACGGGTTCTCTGCCCCTGCGGGGATGGAGCGACAGAAGTTTTGAGAATTCCAGAGAAGGTCACGGCGAGACGAGCCGTTTATCATTACGATAGGTGTCATACACTTCAATTTCAGCAGTTTGGGAGGTCGTACCGGACCCGGTTTCTTTTTCTCCCTGTTTTTCAATCACGCGTCCTACCTCATTTCAGGAGTTAACCTGTTCGATTTCAGCCTCAAATAACGAGCTTTAACGCATTTTTCACGATAATCCGAGTTTCGGCGAATGCTGGTTTCAGGCACACCGGCATCCCAAATGTCTTCCGTTGGTGCTCAAATTTCGCGTGGCCGCTTTATCTGACCCCAGGAACTTTCTATGCGATTTCCGGAGAATTTTGTTCCAGGACCCCGGAATCCCGAAAAACCGTGTATTATACACTTCAATTTCAGCCGTTCGGGAGGTCGTACTGGACCCGGTTTCTTTTTCTCCCTGTTTTTCAATCACGCGTCCTACCTCATTTCAGGAGTTAACCTGTTCGATTTCAACCTCAAATAACGAGCTTTAACGCATTTTTCACGATAATCCGAGTTTCGGCGAATCTGGTTTCTGGCACACCGGCACCCCCAAATGTCTTCCGTTGGTGCTCAAATTTTGCGTGGCCGCTTTATCTGACCCCAGGAACTTTCTATGCGATTTCCGGAGAATTTTGTTCCGGGACCCCGGATTCAAAAACCGTGTATTATACACTTCAATTTCAAATAGTTCGGGAGGTCGTACTGGACCCGGTTTCTTTTTCTCCCAGTTTTTCAATCACGCGTCCTACCTCATTTCAGGAGTTAACCTGTTCGATTTCAGCCTCAAATAACGAGCTTTAACGCATTTTTCACGATAATCCGAGTTTCGGCGAATCTTGGTTTCGCACACCGCACCCCAAATATCTTCCGTTGGTGCTCAAATATTGCGTGGCCGCTTTATCTGACCCCAAGAACTTTCTATGCGATTTCCGGAGAATTTTGTTCCGGGACCCCGGAATCCCGAAAAACCGTGTATTATACACTTCAATTTCAGCCGTTCGGGAGGTCGTACCGGACCCGGTTTCTTTTTCTCCCTGTTCTTCAATCACGCGTCCTACCTCATTTCAGGAGTTAACCTGTTCGATTTCAGCCTCAAATAACGAGCTTTAACGCATTTTTCACGATAATCCGAGTTTTGGAGAATGCTGGTTTCTGGCACACCGGCACCCCCAAATGTCTTCCGTTGGTGCTCAAATTTTGCGTGGTCGCTTTATCTGACCCCAGGAACTTTCTATGCGATTTCCGGATAGTTTTGTTCCGGGACCCCTAATCCCGAAAACCGTGTATTATACACTTCAATTTCACCGTTCGGGAGGTCGTCTGGGACCCGTTTCTTTTTCTCCCCTGTTTTTCAATCACGTGTCCTACCTCATTTCAGGAGTTAACCTGTTCGATTTCCTCAAATAACGAGCTTTAACGCATTTTTCACGATAATCCGAGTTTCGGCGAATCTTTGGTTTCGCACACCGACACCCCCAAATATCTTCCGTTGGTGCTCAAATATTGCGTGGCCGCTTTATCGACCCCAGGAACTTTCTATGCGATTTACGGAGAATTTTGTTCCGGACCGGAATCTGAAAAACCGTGTATTATACACTTCAATTTCACCGTTCGAGGTCGTCTCGGACCCGGTTTCTTTTTCTCCCTGTTTTTCAATCACGCGTCCTACCTCATTTCAGGAGTTAACTGTTCGATTTCAGCCTCAAATAACGAGCTTTAACGCATTTTTCACGATAATCCGAGTTTCGGCGAATGCTGGTTTCAGGCACACCGGCATCCCAAATGTCTTCCGTTGGTGCTCAAATTTTGCGTGGTCGCTTTATCTGACCCCAGGAACTTTCTATGCGATTTCCGGATAGTTTTGTTCCGGGACCCCGGAATCCCGAAAAACCGTGTATTATACACTTCAATTTCACCGTTCGGGAGGTCGTCTCGGGACCCGGTTTCTTTTTCTCCCCGTTTTTCAATCACGTGTCCTACCTCATTTCAGGAGTTAACCTGTTCGATTTCAGCCTCAATTAACGAGCTTTAACGCATTTTTCACGATAATCCGAGTTTCGGCGAATCTTTGGTTTCTCGCACACCGCAAGCACCCCCAAATATCTTCCGTTGGTGCTCAAATATTGCGTGGCCGCTTTATCGACCCCAAGAACTTTCTATGCGATTTACGAGAATTTTGTTCGGGACCGAATCTGGAAAACCGTGTATTATACACTTCAATTTCACTAGTTCGGGAGGTCGTCTCGGACCCGGTTTCTTTTTCTCCTTGTTCTTCAATCACGCGTCCTACCTCATTTCAGGAGTTAACCTGTTCGATTTCTACCTCAAATAACGAGCTTTAACGCATTTTTCACGATAATCCGAGTTTTGGAG
Source organism: Silene latifolia (assembly GCF_048544455.1). NCBI lineage: Eukaryota > Viridiplantae > Streptophyta > Magnoliopsida > Caryophyllales > Caryophyllaceae > Silene > Silene latifolia. Next base: position 198,939,494 of record NC_133526.1, read on the forward strand.
AATGCTGGTTTCTGGCACACCGGCACCCCCAAATGTCTTCCGTTGGTTCTCAAATTTTGCGTGGCCGTTTTATCTGACCCCAGGAACTTTCTATGCGATTTCCGGAAAATTTTGTTCCGGGACCTCGGAATCCCGAAAACCGTGTATTACACATCAATTTTAGCCGTTCGGGAGGTCGTACCGGACCCGGTTTCTTTTTCTCCCTGTTTTTCAATCACGCGTCCTACCTCGTTTCAGGATTTAACCCGTTCGATTTCAGCCTCAAATAACGAGCTTTAACACATTTTTCACGATAATCCGAGTTTCGCGAATCTTTGGTTTCTAGCACACCGGCACCCCCAAATGTCTTCCGTTGGTGCTCAAATTTTGCGTGGCCGCTTTATCTGACCCCAGGAACTTTCTATGCGATTTCCGGAGAATTTTGTTCCGGGACCCCGGAATCCCGAAAAACCGTGTATTATACACTTCAATTTCAGCCGTTCGGGAGGTCGTAACGGACCCGGTTTCTTTTTCTCCCTGTTTTTCAATCACGCGTCCTACCTCATTTCAGGAGTTAACCTGTTCGATTTCAACCTCAAATAACGAGCTTTAACGCATTTTTCACGATAATCCGAGTTTCGGCGAATCTTTGGTTTCGCACACCGCACCCCCAAATATCTTCCGTTGGTGCTCAAATTTTGCGTGGCCGCTTTATTCGACCCCAAGAACTTTCTATGCGATTTCTGGAGAATTTTGTTCCGGGACCCCGAATCCCGAAAAACCGTGTATTATACACTTCAATTTCAACTGTTCGGGAGGTCGTACCGGACCCGGTTTCTTTTTCTCCCAGTTCTTCAATCACGCGTCCTACCTCATTTCAGGAGTTAACCTTTCGATTTCACCTCAAATAACGAGCTTTAACGCATTTTTCACGATAATCCGAGTTTTGGAGAATGCTGGTTTCTGGCACACCGGCACCCCCAAATGTCTTCCGTTGGTTCTCAAATTTTGCGTGGCCGTTTTATCTGACCCCAGGAACTTTCTATGCGATTTCCGGAAAATTTTGTACCGGGACCTCGGAATCCCGAAAAACCGTGTATTACACATCAATTTTAGCCGTTCGGGAGGTCGAACCGGACCCGGTTTCTTTTTCTCCCTGTTTTTCAATCACGCGTCCTACCTCATTTCAGGAATTAACCTGTTCGATTTCACCTCAAATAACGAGCTTTAACACATTTTTCACGATAATCCGAGTTTCGCGAATCTTTGGTTTCTAGCACACCGCACCCCCAAATGTCTTCCGTTGGTGCTCAAATTTTGCGTGGTCGCTTTATCCGACCTCAGGAACTTTCTATGCGATTTCCGAGAGTTTTGTTCCGGACCCCGAATCCCGAAAAACCGTGTATTATATACACTTCAATTTCAAATGTTCGGGAGGTCGTCTGGACCGGTTTCTTTTTCTCCCCTTTTTTTCAATCACGCGTCCTACCTCATTTCAGGAGTTAACCTGTTCGATTTCAGCCTCAAATAACGAGCTTTAACGCATTTTTCACGATAATACGAGTTTCGGCGAATCTTTGGTTTCTCGCACACCGCACCCCCAATGTCTTCCGTTGGTGCTCAGATTTTGCGTGGCCGCTTTATCTGACCCCAGGAACTTTCTATGCGATTTCCGGAGAATTTTGTTCCGGGACCCCGGAATCCCGAAAAACCGTGTATCATATCCGGTGTGGACGTTAGAGCATTGAGATGACCTTTCCCTAGTACGAGAGGACCGGGAAGGACGCACCTCCGTGTACCGGTTATCGTGCCCACGGTAAACGCCGGGTAGCCAAGTGTAGAGCGGATAATCTGCCGAAAGCATCTTAGTAGTAAGCCCACCCCAAGATGAGTGCTCTCCTATTCCGACTTCCCCGAGCCGCCGATAGCACAAATGAGACGGCGACGGATTCTCTGCCCCGCGGGGATGGAGCGACGAGTTTTGAGAATTCAAGAGAAGGTCACGGCGAGACGAGCCGTTTATCATTACGATAGGTGTCATACACATAAATTTCAGCAGTTCGGGAGGTCGTACCGGACCCGGTTTCTTTTTCTCCCTGTTTTTCAATCACGCGTCCTACCTCATTTCAGGAGTTAACCTGTTCGATTTCAGCCTCAAATAACGAGCTTTAACGCATTTTTCACGATAATCCGAGTTTCGGCGAATCCTGTTTCGCACACCGGCACCCCCAAATGTCTTCGGTTGGTGCTCAAATTTTGCGTGGCCGCTTTATCGACCCCAGAACTTTCTAAGCGATTTTCGGAGAATTTTGTTCCAGACCCCGGAATCCCGAAAAACCGTGTATTATACACTTCAATTTCACCATTCGGGAGGTCGATCGGACCCGGTTTCTTTTTCTCCCTGTTTTTCAATCACGCGTCCTACCTCATTTCAGAGTTAACTGTTCGATTTCACCTCAAATAACGAGCTTTAACGCATTTTTCACGATAATCCGAGTTTCGGCGAATGCTGGTTTCTGGCACACCGGCACCCCAAATGTCTTCCGTTGGTGTTCAAATTTCGCGTGGCCGCTTTATCTGACCCCATGAACTTTCTATGCGATTTTCCGAGAATTTTGTTCCGGGACCCCGGAATCCCGAAAAACCGTGTATTATACACTTCAATTTCAGCCGTTCGGGAGGTCGTACTGGACCCGGTTTCTTTTTCTCCCTGTTCTTCAATCACGCGTCCTACCTCATTTCAGGAGTTAACCTGTTCGATTTCAGCCTCAAATAACGAGCTTTAACGCATTTTTCACGATAATCCGAGTTTTGGAGAATGCTGGTTTCTGGCACACCGGCACCCCAAATGTCTTCCGTTGGTTCTCAAATTTTGCGTGGCCGTTTTATCTGACCCCAGGAACTTTCTATGCGATTTCCGGAAAATTTTGTTTCGGGACCTCGGAATCCCGAAAAACCGTGTATTACACATCAATTTTAGCCGTTCGGGAGGTCGTACCGGACCCGGTTTCTTTTTCTCCCTGTTTTTCAATCACGCGTCCTACCTCATTTCAGGAGTTAACCTGTTCGATTTCAGCCTCAAATAACGAGCTTTAACACATTTTTCACGATAATCCGAGTTTCGGCGAATCTTTGTTTCTAGCACACCGCACCCCCAAATGTCTTCCGTTGGTGCTCAAACTTTGCGTGGTCGCTTTATCCGACCCGAGGAACTTTCTATGTGATTTTCGGAGAATTTTGTTCCGGGACCCCGGATCCCGAAAAACCGTGTATTATACACTTCAATTTCACCGTTCGGGAGGTCGTACTGACCCGGTTTCTTTTTCTCCCTGTTTTTCAATCACGCGTCCTACCTCATTTCAGGAGTTAACTGTTCGATTTCAGCCTCAAATAACGAGCTTTAACGCATTTTTCACGATAATCCGAGTTTCGCGAATCTTTGGTTTCGCACACCGCACCCCAAATGTCTTCCGTTGGTGTTCAAATTTCGCGTGGCCGCTTTATCTGACCCCATGAACTTTCTATGCGATTTTCCGAGAATTTTGTTCCGGGACCCCGGAATCCCGAAAAACCGTGTATTATACACTTCAATTTCAGCCGTTCGGGAGGTCGTACTGGACCCGGTTTCTTTTTCTCCCTGTTCTTCAATCACGCGTCCTACCTCATTTCAGGAGTTAACCTGTTCGATTTCAGCCTCAAATAACGAGCTTTAACGCATTTTTCACGATAATCCGAGTTTTGGAGAATGCTGGTTTCTGGCACACCGGCACCCCCAAATGTCTTCCGTTGGTTCTCAAATTTTGCGTGGCCGTTTTATCTGACCCCAGGAACTTTCTATGCGATTTCCGGAAAATTTTGTTTCGGGACCTCGGAATCCCGAAAAACCGTGTATTACACATCAATTTTAGCCGTTTAGGGAGGTCGTGACTCGACCCGGTTTCTTTTTCTCCCTGTTTTTCAATCACGCGTCCTACCTCATTTCAGGAGTTAACCTGTTCGATTTCAGCCTCAAATAACGAGCTTTAACACATTTTTCACGATAATCCGAGTTTCGGCGAATGCTGGTTTCTAGCACACCGGCACCCCCAAATGTCTTCCGTTGGTGCTCAAATTTTGCGTGGTCGCTTTATCTGACCCCAGGAACTTTCTATGCGATTTTCGGAGAATTTTGTTCCGGGACCCCGGGATCCCGAAAAACCGTGTATTATACACTTCAATTTCAGCCGTTCGGGAGGTCGTACTGGACCCGGTTTCTTTTTCTCCCTGTTTTTCAATCACGCGTCCTACCTCATTTCAGGAGTTAACCTGTTCGATTTCAGCCTCAAATAACGAGCTTTAACGCATTTTTCACGATAATCCGAGTTTCGGCGAATGCTGGTTTCTGGCACACCGGCACCCCAAATGTCTTCCGTTGGTGTTCAAATTTCGCGTGGCCGCTTTATCTGACCCCATGAACTTTCTATGCGATTTTCCGAGAATTTTGTTCCGGGACCCCGGAATCCCGAAAAACCGTGTATTATACACTTCAATTTCAGCCGTTCGGGAGGTCGATCTGACCCGGTTTCTTTTTCTCCCTGTTCTTCAATCACGCGTCCTACCTCATTTCAGGAGTTAACCTGTTCGATTTCAGCCTCAAATAACGAGCTTTAACGCATTTTTCACGATAATCCGAGTTTTGGAGAATGCTGGTTTCTGGCACACCGGCACCCCCAAATGTCTTCCGTTGGTTCTCAAATTTTGCGTGGCCGTTTTATCTGACCCCAGGAACTTTCTATGCGATTTCCGGAAAATTTTGTTTCGGGACCTCGGAATCCCGAAAAACCGTGTATTACACATCAATTTTAGCCGTTCGGGAGGTCGTACCGGACCCGGTTTCTTTTTCTCCCTGTTTTTCAATCACGCGTCCTACCTCATTTCAGGAGTTAACCCGTTCGATTTCAGCCTCAAATAACGAGCTTTAACACATTTTTCACGATAATCCGAGTTTCGCGAATCTTTGGTTTCTAGCACACCGGCACCCCCAAATGTCTTCCGTTGGTGCTCAAATTTTGCGTGGTCGCTTTATCTGACCCCAGGAACTTTCTATGCGATTTCCGGAGAATTTTGTTCCGGGACCCCGGAATCCCGAAAAACCGTGTATTATACACTTCAATTTCAGCCGTTCGGGAGGTCGTACCGGACCCGGTTTCTTTTTCTCCCCTGTTTTTCAATCACGCGTCCTACCTCATTTCAGAGTTAACTGTTCGATTTCACCTCAAATAACGAGCTTTAACGCATTTTTCACGATAATCCGAGTTTCGGCGAATGTTTGGTTTACACACACCGCACCGCCAAATATCTTCCGTTGGTGCTCAAATATTGCGTGGCCGCTTATCGACCCCGAGAACTTTCTATGCGATTTCGGATAATTTTGTTCCGGACCCCGATTCCCGAAACCGTGTATTATACACTTCAATTTCAAATAGTTCGGGAGGTCGTATCGGACCGGTTTCTTTTTCTTCCCGTTTTTCAATCACGCGTCCTACCTCATTTCAGGAGTTAACCTGTTCGATTTCAACCTCAAATAACGAGCTTTAACGCATTTTTCACGATAATCCGAGTTTCGGCGAATCTTTGGTTTCGCACACCGCACCCCCAAATATCTTCCGTTGGTGCTCAAATATTGCGTGGCCGCTTTATCGACCCCAAGAACTTTCTATGCGATTTCGGAGAATTTTGTTCCGGGACCCCGGAATCTCAAAACCGTGTATTATACACTTCAATTTCAAATTCGGGAGGTCGTGCGGACCCGGTTTCTTTTTCTCCCTGTTCTTCAATCACGCGTCCTACCTCATTTCAGGAGTTAACCTGTTCGATTTCAGCATCAAATAACGAGCTTTAACGCATTTTTCACGATAATCCGAGTTTTGGAGAATGCTGGTTTCTGGCACACCGGCACCCCCAAATATCTTCCGTTGGTTCTCAAATTTTGCGTGGCCGTTTTATCTGACCCCAGGAACTTTCTATGCGATTTCCGGAAAATTTTGTTCCGGGACCTCGGAATCCCGAAAAACCGTGTATTACACATCAATTTTAGCCGTTCGGGAGGTCGTACCGGACCCGGTTTCTTTTTCTCCCTGTTTTTCAATCACGCGTCCTACCTCATTTCAGGATTTAACCCGTTCGATTTCAGCCTCAAATAACAAGCTTTAACACATTTTTCACGATAATCCGAGTTTCGGCGAATGCTGGTTTCTAGCACACCGGCACCCCCAAATGTCTTCCGTTGGTGCTCAAATTTTGCGTGGTCGCTTTATCGACCCCAGAACTTTCTATGCGATTTCCGAGAGTTTTGTTCCGGACCCCGATCCCGAAAAACCGTGTATTATACACTTCAATTTCAGCCGTTCGGGAGGTCGTGCCGGACCCGGTTTCTTTTTCTCCCCGTTTTTCAATCACGCGTCCTACCTCATTTCAGAGTTAACCATTCGATTTCACCTCAAATAACGAGCTTTAACGCATTTTTCACGATAATCCGAGTTTCGCGAATCTTTGGTTTCGCACACCGCACCCCAAATATCTTCCGTTGGTGCTCAAATTTTGCGTGGCCGCTTTATTCGACCCCAAGAACTTTCTATGCGATTTCCGGAGAATTTTGTTCCGGGACCCCGGAATCCCGAAAAACCGTGTATTATACACTTCAATTTCGGCCGTTCGGGAGGTCGTACCGGACCCGGTTTCTTTTTCTCCCTGTTCTTCAATCACGCGTCCTACCTCATTTCAGGAGTTAACCTGTTCGATTTCAGCCTCAAATAACGAGCTTTAACGCATTTTTCACGATAATCCGAGTTTTGGAGAATGTTTGGTTTTCTCGCACACCGGCACCCCCAAATGTCTTCCGTTGGTTCTCAAATTTTGCGTGGCCGTTTTATCTCGACCCCAGAACTTTCTATGCGATTTCCGGAAAATTTTGTACCGGGACCTCGGAATCCCGAAACCGTATTACACATCAATTTTAGCCGTTCGGGAGGTCGTATCGGACCCGGTTTCTTTTTCTCCCTGTTTTTCAATCACGCGTCCTACCTCATTTCAGGAGTTAACCCGTTCGATTTCAGCCTCAAATAACGAGCTTTAACACATTTTTCACGATAATCCGAGTTTCGGCGAATGCTGGTTTCTAGCACACCGGCACCCCCAAATGTCTTCCGTTGGTGCTCAAATTTTGCGTGGTCGCTTTATCTGACCTCAGGAACTTTCTATGCGATTTCCGGAGAGTTTTGTTCCGGGACCCCGGAATCCCGAAAAACCGTGTATTATACACTTCAATTTCAGCCGTTCGGGAGGTCGTACCGGACCCGGTTTCTTTTTCTCCCCTGTTTTTCAATCACGCGTCCTACCTCATTTCAGGAGTTAACCTGTTCGATTTCAGCCTCAAATAACGAGCTTTAACGCATTTTTCACGATAATACGAGTTTCGGCGAATCTTTGGTTTCGCACACACCACACCAATGTCTTCCGTTGGTGCTCAAATTTTGCGTGGCCGCTTTATCTGACCCCAGGAACTTTCTATGCGATTTCCGGAGAATTTTGTTCCGGGACCCCGGAATCCCGAAAAACCGTGTATCATATCCGGTGTGGGCGTTAGAGCATTGAGATGACCTTTCCCTAGTACGAGAGGACCGGGAAGGACGCACCTCTGGTGTACCAGTTATCGTGCCCACGGTAAACGCTGGGTAGCCAAGTGTAGAGCGGATAACTGCTGAAAGCATCTTAGTAGTAAGCCCACCCCAAGATGAGTGCTCTCCTATTCCGACTTCCCCAGAGCCGCCGATAGCACAGCCGAGACGGCGACGGGTTCTCTGCCCCTGCGGGGATGGAGCGACAGAAGTTTTGAGAATTCAAGAGAAGGTCACGGCGAGACGAGCCGTTTATCATTACGATAGGTGTCATACACATCAATTTTAGCAGTTCGGGAGGTCGTACCGGACCCGGTTTCTTTTTCTCCCTGTTTTTCAATCACGCGTCCTACCTCATTTCAGGAGTTAACCTGTTCGATTTCAGCCTCAAATAACGAGCTTTAACGCATTTTTCACGATAATCCGAGTTTCGCGAATCTTGGTTTCTCGCACACCGCACCCCCAAATGTCTTCAGTTGGTGCTCAAATTTTGCGTGGCCGCTTTATCTGACCCCAGGAACTTTCTATGCGATTTCCGGAAAATTTTGTTCCGGGACCTCGGAATCCCGAAAAACCGTGTATTACACATCAATTTTAGCCGTTCGGGAGGTCGTACCGGACCCGGTTTCTTTTTCTCCCTATTTTTCAATCACGCGTCCTACCTCATTTCAGGATTTAACCCGTTCGATTTCAGCCTCAAATAACAAGCTTTAACACATTTTTCACGATAATCCGAGTTTCGGCGAATGCTGGTTTCTAGCACACCGGCACCCCCAAATGTCTTCCGTTGGTGCTCAAATTTTGCGTGGTCGCTTTATCTGACCCCAGGAACTTTCTATGCGATTTCCGGAGAGTTTTGTTCCGGGACCCCGGAATCCCGAAAAACCGTGTATTATACACTTCAATTTCAGCCGTTCGGGAGGTCGTCGACGACCCGTTTCTTTTTCTCCCCTGTTTTTCAATCACGCGTCCTACCTCATTTCAGGAGTTAACCAGGTTCGATTTCACCTCAAATAACGAGCTTTAACGCATTTTTCACGATAATCCGAGTTTCGCGAATCGCCGGTTTTCGCACACCGCACCCCCAAATATCTTCCGTTGGTGCTCAAATATTGCGTGGCCGCTTTATCTGACCCCAAGAACTTTCTATGCGATTTCTGGAGAATTTTGTTCCGGGACCCCGGATTCCCGAAAAACCGTGTATTATACACTTCAATTTCAGCCGTTCGGGAGGTCCTACCGGACCCGGTTTCTTTTTCTCCCTGTTCTTCAATCACGCGTCCTACCTCATTTCAGGAGTTAACCTGTTCGATTTCAGCCTCAAATAACGAGCTTTAACGCATTTTTCACGATAATCCGAGTTTTGGAGAATGCTGGTTTCTGGCACACCGGCACCCCCAAATGTCTTCCGTTGGTTCTCAAATTTTGCGTGGCCGTTTTATCTGACCCCAGGAACTTTCTATGCGATTTCCGGAAAAATTTGTACCGGGACCTCGGAATCCCGAAAAACCGTGTATTACACATCAATTTTAGTCGTTCGGGAGGTCGTACCGGACCCGGTTTCTTTTTCTCCCTGTTTTTCAATCACGCGTCCTACCTCATTTCAGGAGTTAACCTGTTCGATTTCAGCCTCAAATAACGAGCTTTAACACATTTTTCACGATAATCCGAGTTTCGGCGAATGCTGGTTTCTAGCACACCGGCACCCCCAAATGTCTTCCGTTGGTGCTCAAATTTTGCGTGGTCGCTTTATCTGACCTCAGGAACTTTCTATGCGATTTCCGGAGAATTTTGTTCCGGGACCCCGGAATCCCGAAAACCGTGTATTATACACTTCAATTTCGGCACTGCTCGGGAGGTCGTATTCGACCCGGTTTCTTTTTCTCCCTGTTTTTCAATCACGCGTCCTACCTCATTTCAGGAGTTAACCCGTTCGATTTCACCTCAAATAACGAGCTTTAACGCATTTTTCACGATAATACGAGTTTCGGCGAATCTTTGGTTTCGCACACCGCACCCCAATGTCTTCCGTTGGTGCTCAAATTTTGCGTGGCCGCTTTATCTGACCCCAGGAACTTTCTATGCGATTTCCGGAGAATTTTGTTCCGGGACCCCGGAATCCCGAAAAACCGTGTATCATATCCGGTGTGGGCGTTAGAGCATTGAGATGACCTTTCCCTAGTACGAGAGGACCGGAAGGACGCACCTCCGTGTACCGCTTATCGTGCCCACGGTGAACGCCGGGTAGCCAAGTGTAGAGCGGATAATCTGAAAGCATCTTAGTAGTAAGCCCACCCCAAGATGAGTGCTCTCCTATTCCGACTTCCCCGGCCGCCGATAGCACACCGAGACGGCGACGGGTTCTCTGCCCCCGCGGGGATGGAGCGACGTTTTTGAGAATTCAAGAGAAGGTCACGGCGAGACGAGCCGTTTATCATTACGATAGGTGTCATACACATCAATTTTAGCGATTCGGGAGGTCGTCACGGACCGGTTTCTTTTTCTCCCTGTTTTTCAATCACGCGTCCTACCTCATTTCAGGAGTTAACCCGTTCGATTTCAGCCTCAAATAACGAGCTTTAACGCATTTTTCACGATAATCCGAGTTTCGCGAATCTTTGGTTTCTCGCACACCGCACCCCCAAATGTCTTCCGTTGGTGCTCAAATTTTGCGTGGCCGCTTTATCGACCCCAGAACTTTCTAAGCGATTTTCGGAGAATTTTGTTCCAGGACCCCGGGATCCCGAAAAACCGTGTATTATACACTTCAATTTCAGCCATTCGGGAGGTCGTACTGGACCCGGTTTCTTTTTCTCCCTGTTTTTCAATCACGCGTCCTACCTCATTTCAGGAGTTAACCTGTTCGATTTCAGCCTCAAATAACGAGCTTTAACGCATTTTTCACGATAATCCGAGTTTCGCGAATCTTGGTTTCTTTACACCGCACCCCAAATGTCTTCCGTTGGTGTTCAAATTTCGCGTGGCCGCTTTATCTGACCCCATGAACTTTCTATGCGATTTCCCGAGAATTTTGTTCCGGGACCCCGGAATCCCGAAAAACCGTGTATTATACACTTCAATTTCAGCCGTTCGGGAGGTCGTACCGGACCCGGTTTCTTTTTCTCCCTGTTCTTCAATCACGCGTCCTACCTCATTTCAGGAGTTAACCTGTTCGATTTCAGCCTCAAATAACGAGCTTTAACGCATTTTTCACGATAATCCGACTTTCGGCGAATCTTTGGTTTCGCACACCGCACCCCCAAATGTCTTCCGTTGGTGCTCAAATTTTGCGTGGCCGCTTTATCTGACCCCAGGAACTTTCTATGCGATTTCCGGAGAATTTTGTTCCGGGAGCCCGGAATCCCGAAAAACCGTGTATTATACACTTCAATTTCAGCCGTTCGGGAGGTCGTAACGGACCCGGTTTCTTTTTCTCCCTGTTTTTCAATCACGCGTCCTACCTTATTTCAGGAGTTAACCTTTGTTCGATTTCACCTCAAATAACGAGCTTTAACGCATTTTTCACGATAATCCGAGTTTCGGCGAATCTTTGGTTTCTCGCACACCGCACCCCCAAATGTCTTCCGTTGGTGCTCAAATTTTGCGTGGCCGCTTTATCGACCCCAGGAACTTTCTATGCGATTTCCGGAGAATTTTGTTCCGGTCCCTGAATCCCGAAAAAACGTGTATTATACACGTCAATTTCACTGTTCAGAGGTCGTACCGGACCCGGTTTCTTTTTCTCCTTGTTCTTCAATCACGCGTCCTACCTCATTTCAGGAGTTAACCTGTTCGATTTCAGCCTCAAATAACAAGCTTTAACGCACTTTTCACAATAATCCGAGTTTCGGCGAATGCTGGTTTCTGGCACACCGGCACCCCCAAATGTCTTCCGTTGGTGCTCAAATTTTGCGTGGCCGCTTTATCTGACCCCAGGAACTTTCTATGCGATTTCCAGAGAATTTTGTTCCGGGACCCCGGAATCCCGAAAAACCGTGTATTATACTCTTCAATTTCGGCCGTTCGGGAGGTCGTACCGGACCCGGTTTTTTTTTCTCCCTGTTCTTCAATCACGCGTCCTACCTCATTTCAGGAGTTAACCTGTTTGATTTCAGCCTCAAATAACGAGCTTTAACGCATTTTTCACGATAATCCCGGCGAATGCTTGTTTTGGCACACCGGCACCCCCAAATGTTTTCCGTTGGTGCTCAAATTTTGCGTGGCCGCTTTATCTGACCCCAGAAACTTTCTATGCGATTTCCGGAGAATTTTGTTCCGGGACCCCGGAATCCCGAAAAACCGTGTATTATACACTTCAATTTCAGTCGTTCGGGAGGTCGTACCGGACCTGGTTTCTTTTTCTCCATGTTCTTCAATCACGCGTCCTACCTCATTTCAAAAGTTAACCTGTTCGATTTCAGCCTCAAATAACGAGCTTTAACGCATTTTTCACGATAATCCCGGCAAATGCTGATTTTTGGCACACCGGCACCCCCAAATGTTTTCCGTTGGTGCTCAAATTTTGCGTGGCCGCTTTATCTGACCCCAGGAACTTTCTATGCGATTTCCGGAGAATTTTGTTCCGGACCCCTAATCCCGAAACCGTGTATTGCACTTCAATTTCAAATTAGTTCGGGAGGTCGTTTCGGACCCGGTTTCTTTTTCTCCCTGTTTTTCAATCACGCGTCCTACCTCATTTCAGGAGTTAACCCGTTCGATTTCACCTCAAATAACGAGCTTTAACGCATTTTTCACGATAATCCGAGTTTCGGCGAATCTTTGGTTTCGCACACCGGCACCCCCAAATGTCTTCCGTTGGTGCTCAAATTTTGCGTGGCCGCTTTATCGACCCCAGGAACTTTCTATGCGATTTCCGGAGAATTTTGTTCCGGGACCCCTGAATCCCGAAAAACCGTGTATCATATCCGGTGTGGGCGTTAGAGCATTGAGATGACCTTTCCCTAGTACGAGAGGACCGGGGAAGGACGCACCTCTCAGTGAACCGATTATCGTGCCCACGGTGAAACGCCGGGTAGCCAAGTGCGGAGCGGATAATCTGCCGAAAGCATCTTAGTAGTAAGCCCACCCCAAGATGAGTGCTCTCCAATTCCGACTTCCCCGCAGCCGCCGATAGCACAAATGAGAGACGACGACGGTTCTCTCCCTGCGGGGATGGAGCGACAGCAGTTTTGAGAATTCAAGAGAAGGTCACGGCGAGACGAGCCGTTTATCATTACGATAGGTGTCATACACTTCAATTTCAAAGTAGCTTGGGAGGTCGTCGGACCCGGTTTCTTTTTCTTCCTGTTTTTCAATCACGCGTCCTACCTCATTTCAAGAGTTAACCTGTTCGATTTCATCCTCAAATAACGAGCTTTAACGCATTTTTCACGATAATCCGAGTTTCGAGAATGCTTTGGTTTCGCACACCGGCACCCCCAAATGTCTTCCGTTGGTGCTCAAATTTTGCGTGGCCGTTTTATCTGACCCCAGGAACTTTCTATGCGATTTCCGGAGAATTTTGTTCCGGGACCTCGGAATCCCGAAAAACCGTGTATTATACACATCAATTTCACTGCTTCGGGAGGTCGTACCGGACCCGGTTTCTTTTTCTCCCTGTTTTTCAATCACGCGTCCTACCTCATTTCAGGAGTTAACCTGTTCGATTTCAGCCTCAAATAACGAGCTTTAACGCATTTTTCACGATAATCCGAGTTTCGGCGAATGCTGGTTTCTGGCACACCGGCACCCCCAAATATCTTCCGTTGGTGCTCAAATATTGCGTGGCCGCTTTATCTGACCCCAAGAACTTTCTATGCGATTTCTGGAGAATTTTGTTCCGGGACCCCGGATTCCCGAAAAACCGTGTATTATACACTTCAATTTCAAATGTTCGGAGGTCGTCGGACCGGTTTCTTTTTCTCCCTGTTCTTCAATCACGCGTCCTACCTCATTTCAGGAGTTAACTTGTTCGATTTCAGCCTCAAATAACGAGCTTTAACGCATTTTTCACGATAATCCGAGTTTTGGAGAATGCTGGTTTCTGGCACACCGGCACCCCCAAATGTCTTCCGTTGGTTCTCAAATTTTGCGTGGCCGTTTTATCTGACCCCAGGAACTTTCTATGCGATTTCCGGAAAATTTTGTACCGGGACCTCGGAATCCCGAAAAACCGTGTATTACACATCAATTTTAGCCGTTCGGGAGGTCGTACCGGACCCGGTTTCTTTTTCTCCCTGTTTTTCAATCACGCGTCCTACCTCATTTCAGGAGTTAACCCGTTCGATTTCAGCCTCAAATAACGAGCTTTAACACATTTTTCACGATAATCCGAGTTTCGGCGAATGCTGGTTTCTAGCACACCGGCACCCCCAAATGTCTTCCGTTGGTGCTCAAATTTTGCGTGGTCGCTTTATCTCGACCTCGGAACTTTCTATGCGATTTCCGGAGAATTTTGTTCCGGGACCCCGAATCCCGAAAAACCGTGTATTATACACTTCAATTTCAAATAGTTCGGGAGGTCGTACCGGACCCGGTTTCTTTTTCTCCCCGTTTTTCAATCACGCGTCCTACCTCATTTCAGGAGTTAACCTGTTCGATTTCAGCCTCAAATAACGAGCTTTAACGCATTTTTCACGATAATACGAGTTTCGGCGAATGCTGGTTTCTGGCACACCGGCACCCCCAAATGTCTTCCGTTGGTGCTCAAATTTTGCGTGGCCGCTTTATCTGACCCCAGGAACTTTCTATGCGATTTCCGGAGAATTTTGTTCCGGGACCCCGGAATCCCGAAAAACCGTGTATCATATCCGGTGTGGGCGTTAGAGCATTGAGATGACCTTTCCCTAGTACGAGAGGACCGGGAAGGACGCACCTCAGTGTACCGATTATCGTGCCCACGTAAACGCTGGGTAGCCAAGTGTAGAGCGGATAACTGCTGAAAGCATCTTAGTAGTAAGCCCACCCCAAGATGAGTGCTCTCCTATTCCGACTTCCCCAGAGCCGCCGATAGCACAGCCGAGACGGCGACGGGTTCTCTGCCCCTGCGGGGATGGAGCGACAGAAGTTTTGAGAATTCAAGAGAAGGTCACGGCGAGACGAGCCGTTTATCATTACGATAGGTGTCATACACATCAATTTTAGCAGTTCGGGAGGTCGTACCGGACCCGGTTTCTTTTTCTCCCTGTTTTTCAATCACGCGTCCTACCTCATTTCAGGAGTTAACCTGTTCGATTTCAGCCTCAAATAACGAGCTTTAACGCATTTTTCACGATAATCCGAGTTTCGGCGAATCTGGTTTCTGGCACACCGGCACCCCCAAATGTCTTCCGTTGGTGCTCAAATTTTGCGTGGCCGCTTTATCTGACCCCAGGAACTTTCTAAGCGATTTTCGGAGAATTTTGTTCCAGGACCCCGGGATCCCGAAAAACCGTGTATTATACACTTCAATTTCAGCCATTCGGGAGGTCGTACTGGACCCGGTTTCTTTTTCTCCCTGTTTTTCAATCACGCGTCCTACCTCATTTCAGGAGTTAACCTGTTCGATTTCAGCCTCAAATAACGAGCTTTAACGCATTTTTCACGATAATCCGAGTTTCGGCGAATCTTTGGTTTCGGCACACCGGCACCCCAAATGTCTTCCGTTGGTGCTCAAATTTTGCGTGGCCGCTTTATCTGACCCCAGGAACTTTCTATGCGATTTCCGGAGAATTTTGTTCCGGGACCCCGGAATCCCGAAAAACCGTGTATTATACACTTCAATTTCAGCCGTTCGGGAGGTCGTACTGGACCCGGTTTCTTTTTCTCCCTGTTCTTCAATCACGCGTCCTACCTCATTTCAGGAGTTAACCTGTTCGATTTCAGCCTCAAATAACGAGCTTTAACGCATTTTTCACGATAATCCGACTTTCGGCGAATCTTTGGTTTTCGCACACCGCACCCCCAAATGTCTTCCGTTGGTGCTCAAATTTTGCGTGGTCGCTTTATCTGACCCCAGGAACTTTCTATGCGATTTCCGGAGAATTTTGTTCCGGGAGCCCGGAATCCCGAAAAACCGTGTATTATACACTTCAATTTCAGCCGTTCGGGAGGTCGTACCGGACCCGGTTTCTTTTTCTCCCTGTTTTTCAATCACGCGTCCTACCTTATTTCAGGAGTTAACCTGTTCGATTTCAGCCTCAAATAACGAGCTTTAACGCATTTTCACGATAATCCGAGTTTCGGCGAATGCTGGTTTCTGGCACACCGGCACCCCCAAATGTCTTCCGTTCGTGCTCAAATTTTGCGTGGCCGCTTTATCTGACCCCAAGAACTTTCTATGCGATTTCCGGAGAATTTTGTTCCGGGTCCCCGGAATCCCGAAAAACCGTGTATTATACACGTCAATTTCAGCCGTTCAGGAGGTCGTACCGGACCCGGTTTCTTTTTCTCCTTGTTCTTCAATCACGCGTCCTACCTCATTTCAGGAGTTAACCTGTTCGATTTCAGCCTCAAATAACAAGCTTTAACGCACTTTTCACAATAATCCGAGTTTCGGCGAATGCTGGTTTCTGGCACACCGGCACCCCCAAATGTCTTCCGTTGGTGCTCAAATTTTGCGTGGCCGCTTTATCTGACCCCAGGAACATTCTATGCGATTTCCGGAGAATTTTGTTCCGGGACCCCGGAATCCCGAAAAACCGTGTATTATACTCTTCAATTTCGGCCGTTCGGGAGGTCGTACCGGACCCGGTTTGTTTTTCTCCCTGTTCTTCAATCACGCGTCCTACCTCATTTCAGGAGTTAACCTGTTTGATTTCAGCCTCAAATAACGAGCTTTAACGCATTTTTCACGATAATCCGTGAATGCTTGTTTTGGCACACCGCACCCCAAATGTTTTCCGTTGGTGCTCAAATTTTGCGTGGCCGCTTTATCTGACCCCAGAAACTTTCTATGCGATTTCCGGAGAATTTTGTTCCGGGACCCCGGAATCCCGAAAAACCGTGTATTATACACTTCAATTTCAGTCGTTCGGGAGGTCGTACCGGACCTGGTTTCTTTTTCTCCATGTTCTTCAATCACGCGTCCTACCTCATTTCAAAAGTTAACCTGTTCGATTTCAGCCTCAAATAACGAGCTTTAACGCATTTTTCACGATAATCCCGGCAAATGCTGATTTTTGGCACACCGGCACCCCCAAATGTTTTCCGTTGGTGCTCAAATTTTGCGTGGCCGCTTTATCTGACCCCAGGAACTTTCTATGCGATTTCCGGAGAATTTTGTTCCGGGACCCCGGAATCCCGAAAAACCGTGTATTGCACTTCAATTTCAGCCGTTCGGGAGGTCGTACCGGACCCGGTTTCTTTTTCTCCCTGTTTTTCAATCACGCGTCCTACCTCATTTCAGGAGTTAACCTGTTCGATTTCAGCCTCAAATAACGAGCTTTAACGCATTTTTCACGATAATCCGAGTTTCGGCGAATCTTTGCGGTTTTTACGCACACCGCACCCCAATGTCTTCCGTTGGTGCTCAAATTTTGCGTGGCCGCTTTATCTGACCCCAGGAACTTTCTATGCGATTTCCGGAGAATTTTGTTCCGGGACCCCGGAATCCCGAAAAACCGTGTATCATATCCGGTGTGGGCGTTAGAGCATTGAGATGACCTTTCCCTAGTACGAGAGGACCGGGAAGGACGCACCTCTGGTGAACCAGTTATCGTGCCCACGGTAAACGCTGGGTAGCCAAGTGCAGAGCGGATAACTGCTGAAAGCATCTTAGTAGTAAGCCCACCCCAAGATGAGTGCTCTCCAATTCCGACTTCCCCAGAGCCGCCGATAGCACAGCCGAGACGGCGACGGGTTCTCTGCCCCTGCGGGGATGGAGCGACAGAAGTTTTGAGAATTCAAGAGAAGGTCACGGCGAGACGAGCCGTTTATCATTACGATAGGTGTCATACACTTCAATTTCAGCAGTTCGGGAGGTCGTACCGGACCCGGTTTCTTTTTCTCCCTGTTTTTCAACACGCGTCCTACCTCATTTCAGGAGTTAACCTGTTCGATTTCAGCCTCAAATAACGAGCTTTAACGCATTTTTCACGATAATCCGAGTTTCGGAGAATGCTGGTTTCTGGCACACCGGCACCCCCAAATGTCTTCCGTTGGTGCTCAAATTTTGCGTGGCCGCTTTATCTGACCCCAGGAACTTTCTATGCGATTTCCGGAGAATTTTGTTCCGGGACCTCGGAATCCCGAAAAACCGTGTATTATACACATCAATTTCAGCCGTTCGGGAGGTCGTACCGGACCCGGTTTCTTTTTCTCCCTGTTTTTCAATCACGCGTCCTACCTCATTTCAGGAGTTAACCCGTTCGATTTCAGCCTCAAATAACGAGCTTTAACGCATTTTTCACGATAATCCGAGTTTCGGCGAATGTTGGTTTCTAGCACACCGGCACCCCCAAATGTCTTCCGTTGGTGCTCAAATTTTGCGTGGTCGTTTATCTGACCCCAAGAACTTTCTATGCGATTTCCGGAGAGTTTTTTTCCGGGACCCCGGAATCCCGAAAAACCGTGTATTATACACTTCAATTTCAGCCGTTCGGGAGGTCGTACCGGACCCGGTTTCTTTTTCTCCCTGTTCTTCAATCACGCGTCCTACCTCATTTCAGGAGTTAACCTGTTCGATTTCAGCCTCAAATAACGAGCTTTAACGCATTTTTCACGATAATCCGAGTTTCGGAAAATGCTGGTTTCTGGCACACCGGCACCCCCAAATGTCTTCCGTTGGTTCTCAAATTATGCGTGGCCGTTTTATCTGACCCCAGGAACTTTCTATGCGATTTCCGGAAAATTTTGTTCCGGGACCTCGGAATCCCGAAAAACCGTGTATTACACTTCAATTTCAGCCGTTCGGGAGGTCGTACCGGACCCGGTTTCTTTTTCTCCCTGTTTTTCAATCACGCGTCCTACCTCATTTCAGGAGTTAACCCGTTCGATTTCAGCCTCAAATAACGAGCTTTAACGCATTTTTCACGATAATCCGAGTTTCGGCGAATGCTGGTTTCTAGCACACCGGCACCCCCAAATGTCTTCCGTTGGTGCTCAAATTTTGCGTGGCCGTTTTATCTGACCCCAGGAACTTTCTATGCGATTTCCGGAAAATTTTGTTCCGGGACCTCGGAATCCCGAAAAACCGTGTATTACACTTCAATTTCAGCCGTTCGGGAGGTCGTACCGGACCCGGTTTCTTTTTCTCCCTGTTTTTCAATCACGCGTCCTACCTCATTTCAGGAGTTAACCCGTTCGATTTCAGCCTCAAATAACGAGCTTTAACGCATTTTTCACGATAATCCGAGTTTCGGCGAATGCTGGTTTCTAGCACACCGGCACCCCCAAATGTCTTCCGTTGGTGCTCAAATTTTGCGTGGTCGCTTTATCTGACCCCAGGAACTTTCTATGCGATTTCCGGAGAGTTTTGTTCCGGGGCCCCGGAATCCCGAAAAACCGTGTATTATACACTTCAATTTCAAATTTCGGGAGGTCGTCCTGGACCCGGTTTCTTTTTCTCCCTGTTTTTCAATCACGCGTCCTACCTCATTTCAAGAGTTAACCTGTTCGATTTCAGCATCAAATAACGAGCTTTAACGCATTTTTCACGATAATCCGAGTTTCGGCGAATCTTTGTTTCGCACACCGCACCCCCAAATGTCTTCCGTTGGTGCTCAAATTTTGCTTGGCCGCTTTATCTGACCCCAGGAACATTCTATGCGATTTCCAGAAAATTTTGTTCCGGGACCCCGGAATCCCGAAAAACCGTGTATTATACTCTTCAATTTCGGCCGTTCGGGAGGTCGTACTGGACCCGGTTTTTTTTTTCTCCCTGTTCTTCAATCACGCGTCCTACCTCATTTCAGGAGTTAACCTGTTCGATTTTAGCCTCAAATAACGAGCTTTAACGCATTTTTCTTGATAATCCGAGTTTCGGCGAATGCTGGTTTTCTGGCACACCGGCACCCCCAAATGTCTTCCGTTGGTGCTCAAATTTCGCGTGGCCTCTTTATCTGACCCCAGGAACATTCTATGCGATTTCCGGAGAATTTTTTTCCGGGAACCCGGAATCCCGAAAAACCGTGTATTATACACTTCAATTTCAGACGTTCGGGAGGTCGTACCGGACCCGGTTTCTTTTTCTCCCTGTTCTTCAATCACGCATCCTACCTCATTTAAGGAGTTAACCTGTTCGATTTCTACCTCAAATAACGAGCTTTAACGCATTTTTCACGATAATCCCGTGAATCTTTGGTTTCGCACACCGCACCCCCAAATGTCTTCCGTTGGTGCTCAAATTTTGCGTGGCCGCTTTATCTGACCCGAGGAACTTTCTATGCGATTTCCGGAAAATTTTGTTCCGGGACCCCGGAATCCCGAAAAACCGTGTATTATACACTTCAATTTCAGCCGTTCGGGAGGTCGTACCGGACCCGGTTTCTTTTTCTCCCTGTTTTTAAATCACGCGTCCTACCTCATTTAAGGAGTTAACCTGTTCGATTTCAGCCTCAAATAACGAGCTTTAACGCATTTTTTCACGATCATCCGAGTTTCGGCGAATGCTGGTTTCTGGCACACCGGCACCCCCAAATGTCTTTCGTTGGTGCTCAAATTTTGCGTGGCCGCTTTATCTGACCCCAGGAACTTTCTATGCGATTTCCGGAGAATTTTGTTCCGGGACCTCGGAATCCCGAAAAACCGTGTATTATACTCTTCAATTTCAAATGTTCGTGAGGTCGTCGACCCGGTTTCTTTTTCTCCCTGTTTTTCAATCACGCGTCCTACCTCATTTCAGGAGTTAACCTGTTCGATTTCAGCCTCAAATAACGAGCTTTAACGCATTTTTTACGATAATCCGAGTTTCGGCGAATGCTGGTTTCTGGCACACCGGCACCCCCAAATGTCTTCCGTTGGTGCTCAAATTTTGCGTGGCCGCTTTATCTGACCCCAGGAATATTCTATGCGATTTCCGGAGAATTTTGTTCCGGGTTCCTTGAATCCCGAAAAAACCGTGTATTTATACACTTCAATTTTGGTCGTTCGAGGTCGTACGGACCCGGTTTCTTTTTCTCCCTGTTCTTCAATCACGCGTCCTACCTCATTTCAAAGAGTTAACCTGTTCGATTTCAACCTCAAATAACGAGCTTTAACGCATTTTTCACGATAATCCGAGTTTCGGCGAATCTTTGGTTTCTCGCACACCGCACCCCCAAATGTCTTCCGTTGGTGCTCAAATTTTGCGTGGCCGCTTTATCCGACGCCAGAACTTTCTATGCGATTTCCGGAGAATTTTGATCCGGACCCCGAATCCCGAAAAACCGTGTAATATATACTTCAATTTCACCGTTCGGAGGTCGTCGGACCCGGTTTTTTTTTCCCCGTTTTTCAATCGGCGTCCTACCTCATTTCAGGAGTTAACATGTTCGATTTCAGCCTCAAGTAACGAGCTTTAACGCATTTTTCACGATAATCCGAGTTTCGGCGAATGCTGATTTCTGGCACACCGACACCCCCAAATGTCTTCCGTTGGTGCTCAAATTTTGCGTGGCCGCTTTATCTGACCCCAGAAACATTCTATGCGATTTCCGGAGAATTTTGTTCCGGGACCCCGGAATCCCGAAAAACCGTGTATTATACTCTTCAATTTCGGCCGTTCGGGAGGTCGTACCGGACCCGGTTTATTTTTCTCCCTGTTCTTCAATCACGCGTCCTACCTCATTTCAGGAGTTAACCTGTTCGATTTCAGCCTCAAATAACGAGCTTTAACGCATTTTTCACGATAATCCCGTGAATCTTTGGTTTCGCACACCGCACCCCCAAATGTCTTCCGTTGGTGCTCAAATTTTGCGTGGCCGCTTTATCTGACCCCAGGAACATTCTATGCGATTTACGGAGAATTTTGTTCCGGGACCCCGGAATCCCGAAAAACCGTGTATTATATTCTTCAATTTCGGCCGTTCGGGAGGTCGTACCGGACCCGGTTTCTTTTTCTCCCTGTTTTTCAATCACGCGTCCTACCTCATTTCAGGAGTTAACCTGTTCGATTTCAGCCTCAAATAACGAGCTTTAACGCATTTTTCACGATAATCCGAGTTTCGGCGAATCTTTGGTTTCGCACACCGGCACCCCCAAATGTCTTCCGTTTGGTGCTCAAATTTTGCGTGGCCGCTTTATCCCCCCGGAACTTTCTATGCGATTTCCGGAAAATTTTGTTCCGGACCCCTAATCCCGAAAAACCGTGTATTATACACTTCAATTTCAGCCGTTCGGGAGGTCGTACCGGACCCGGTTTCTTTTTCTCCCTGTTCTTCAATCACGCGTCCTACCTCATTTAAGGAGTTAACCTGTTCGATTTCAGCCTCAAATAACGAGCTTTAACGCATTTTTTCACGATAATCCGAGTTTCGGCGAATGCTGGTTTCTGGCACACCGGCACCCCCAAATGTCTTTCGTTGGTGCTCAAATTTTGCGTGGCCGCTTTATCTGACCCCAGGAACTTTCTATGCGATTTCCGGAGAATTTTGTTCCGGGACCTCGGAATCCCGAAAAACCGTGTATTATACACTTCAATTTCAAATGTTCGGGAGGTCGTACCGGACCCGGTTTCTTTTTCTCCCTGTTTTTCAATCACGCGTCCTACCTCATTTCAGGAGTTAACCTGTTCGATTTCAGCCTCAAATAACGAGCTTTAACGCATTTTTTACGATAATCCGAGTTTCGGCGAATACTGGTTTCTGGCACACCGGCACCCCCAAATGTCTTCCGTTGGTGCTCAAATTTTGCGTGGCCGCTTTATCTGACCCCAGGAATATTCTATGCGATTTCCGTAGAATTTTGTTCCGGGACCCCGGAATCCCGAAAAACCGTGTATTTATACACTTCAATTTTGGCTGTTCGGGAGGTCGTACCGGACCCGGTTTCTTTTTCTCCCTGTTCTTCAATCACGCGTCCTACCTCATTTCAGTAGTTAACCTGTTCGATTTCAGCCTCAAATAACGAGCTTTAACGCATTTTTCACGATAATCCGAGTTTCGCGAATGCTTTGGTTTCTGGCACACCGGCACCCCCAAATGTCTTCCGTTGGTGCTCAAATTTTGCGTGGCCGCTTTATCTGACGCCAGGAACTTTCTATGCGATTTCCGGAGAATTTTGATCCGGGACCCCGGAATCCCGAAAAACCGTGTATTATATACTTCAATTTCAGCCGTTCTGGAGGTCGTACCGGACCCGGTTTTTTTTTCTCCCTGTTTTTCAATCACGCGTCCTACCTCATTTCAGGAGTTAACATGTTCGATTTCAGCCTCAAGTAACGAGCTTTAACGCATTTTTCACGATAATCCGAGTTTCGGCGAATGCTGATTTCTGGCACACCGACACCCCCAAATGTCTTCCGTTGGTGCTCAAATTTTGCGTGGCCGCTTTATCTGACCCCAGAAACATTCTATGCGATTTCCGGAGAATTTTGTTCCGGGACCCCGGAATCCCGAAAAACCGTGTATTATACTCTTCAATTTCGGCCGTTCGGGAGGTCGTACCGGACCCGGTTTCTTTTTCTCCCTGTTCTTCAATCACGCGTCCTACCTCATTTCAGGAGTTAACCTGTTCGATTTCAGCCTCAAATAACGAGCTTTAACGCATTTTTCACGATAATTCGAGTTTTGGCAAATGCTGGTTTCTGGCACACCGGCAACCCCAAAGGTCTTCCGTTGGTGCTCAAATTTCGCGTGGCCGCTTTATCTGACCCCAGGAACTTTCTATGTGATTTCTGGAGAATTTTGTTCCGGGACCCCGGAATCCCGAAAAACCGTGTATTATACACACTTCAATTTCAGCCGTTCGGGAGGTCGTACCGGACCCGGTTTCTTTTTCTCCCTGTTTTTCAATCACGCGTCCTACCTCATTTCAGGAGTTTACCTGTTCGAATTCAGCCTCAAATAACGAGCTTTAACGCATTTTTCACGATAATCCGAGTTTCGGCGAATCTTTGGTTTCGAACACCGCACCCCAAATGTCTTTCGTTGGTGCTCAAATTTTGCGTGGCTCGCTTTATCCGACCCCGAAACTTTCTATGAGATTTTCGGAGAATTTTGTTCCGAACCCTAATCCCGAAAACCGTGTATTATACACTTCAATTTCACCGTTCGGGAGGTCGTCAATCGACCCGGTTTCTTTTTCTTCCAGTTTTTCAATCACGCGTCCTACCTCATTTCAGGAGTTAACCTGTTCAATTTCAGCCTCAAATAACGAGCATTAACGCATTTTTCACGATAATCCGAGTTTCGGCGAATGCTGGTTTCTGGCACACCGGCACCCCCAAATGTCTTCCGTTGGTGCTCAAATTTTGCGTGGCCGCTTTATCTGACCCCAGAACTTTCTATGTGATTTCTGGAGAATTTTGTTCCGGGACCCCGGAATCCCGAAAAACCGTGTATTATACACACACTTCAATTTCAGCCGTTCGGGAGGTCGTACCGGACCCGGTTTCTTTTTCTCCCTGTTTTTCAATCACGCGTCTACCTCATTTCAGGAGTTAACCTGTTCGATTTCAGGCTCAAATAATGGGCTTTAACGCATTTTTCACGATAATCCGAGTTTCGGCGAATGCTGGTTTCTGGCACACCGGCATCCCCAAATGTCTTCTGTTGGTGCTCAAATTTTACGCGGCCGCTTTATCTGACCCCAGGAACTTTTTATGCGATTTCCGGAGAATTTTGTTCCGGGACCCCGGAATCCCGAAAAACCGTGTCTTATACACTTCAATTTCAGCCGTTCGGGAGGTCGTACCGGACCCGGTTTCTTTTTCTCCCAGTTTTTCAATCACGCGTCCTACCTCATTTCAGTAGTTAACCTGTTCGATTTCAGCCTCAAATAACGAGTTTTAACACATTTTCACGATAATCCGAGTTTCGGCGAATCTTTGGTTTACGCACACCGGCACCCCCAAATGTCTTCTCGTTGGTGCTCAAATTTTGCGTGGCGCTTTATCGACCCCAGGAACTTTCTATGCGATTTCCGAGAATTTTGTTCCGGATCCCTGAATCCCGAAAAACCGTGTATTATACACTTCAATTTTAGCCGTTCGGTAGGTCGTACCGGACTCGGTTTCTTTTTCTCCCTGTTTTTCAATCACGCGTCCTACCTCATTTCAGGAGTTAATCTGTTCGATTTCAGCCTCAAATAACGAGCTTTAACGCATTTTTTCACGATAATCCGAGTTTCGGCGAATGCTGGTTTCTGGCACACCGGCACCCCCAAATGTCTTCCGTTGGTGCTCAAATTTCGCGTGGCCGCTTTATCTGACCCCAGGAACTTTCTATGTGATTTCTGGAGAATTTTGTTCCGGGACCCCGGAATCCCGAAAAACCGTGTATTATATACACAATTCAATTTCAGCCGTTCGGGAGGTCGTACCGGACCCGGTTTCTTTTTCTCCCTGTTTTTCAATCACGCGTCCTACCTCATTTCAGGAGTTAACCTGTTCGATTTCAGCCTCAAATACCGGGCTTTAACGCATTTTTCACGATAATCCGAGTTTCGGCGAATGCTGGTTTCTGGCACACCAGCATCCCCAAATGTCTTCCGTTGGTGCTCAAATTCTGCGTGGCTGCTTTATCTGACCCCATGAACTTTTTATGCGATTTCCGGAGAATTTTGTTCCGGAACCCCGGAATCCCGAAAAACCGTGTCTTATACACTTCAATTTCAGCCGTTCGGGAGGTCGTACCGGACCCGGTTTCTTTTTCTCCCTGTTTTTCAATCACGCATCCTACCTCATTTCAGGAGTTTACGTGTTCGAATTCAGCCTCAAATAACGAGCTTTAACGCATTTTTCACGATAATCCCGTGAATCTTTGGTTTCGAACACCGCACCCCCAAATGTCTTCCGTTGGTGCTCAAATTTTGCGTGGCCGCTTTATCGACCCCAGGAACTTTCTATGAGATTTTCGAGAGAATTTTGTGCCGAACCCCGAATCCCGAAAACCGTGTATTATACACTTCAATTTCAAATGTTCGGGGTCGTACCGACCCGGTTTCTTTTTCTCCCCGTTTTTCAATCACGCGTCCTACCTCATTTCAGGAGTTAACTTTCGATTTCACCTCAAATACAAATACTTTAACGCATTTTTCACGATAATCCGAGTTTCGGCGAATCTTTGGTTTTCGCACACCGCATCCCCAAATGTCTTCCGTTGGTGCTCAAATTTTGCGTGGCCGCTTTATCGACCCCATAAACTTTTTATGCGTTTTAGGAGAATTTTGTTCCGAACCCCGAATCCCGAAAAACCGTGTCTTATACACTTCAATTTCAGCCGTTCGGGAGGTCGTACCGGACCCGGTTTCTTTTTCTCCCTGTTTTTCAATCACGCGTCCTACCTCATTTCAGGAGTTTACGTGTTCGAATTCAGCCTCAAATAACGAGCTTTAACGCATTTTTCACGATAATCCGACTTTCAGCGAATGCTGGTTTCTGGAACACCGGCACCCCCAAATGTCTTCCGTTGGTGCTCAAAATTTGCGTGGCCGCTTTATCTGACCCCAGGAACTTTCTATGAGATTTTCGGAGAATTTTGTTCCGGAACCCCGGAATCCCGAAAAACCGTGTATTATACACTTCAATTTCACTCGGGAGGTCGTCTTTGGGACCCGGTTTCTTTTTCTCCCAGTTTTTCAATCACGCGTCCTACCTCATTTTAGTAGTTAACATGTTCGATTTCAGCCTCAAATAACGAGCTTTAACGCATTTTTCACAATAATCCGTGTTTCGGAGAATACTGGTTTCTGGCACACCGGCACCCCCAAATGTCTTCCGTTGGTGCTCAAATTTTGCGTGGCCGCTTTATCTGACCCCAGGAACTTTCTATGCGATTTCCGGAGAATTTTGTTCCGGGACCCCGGAATCCCGAAAAACCGTGTATTATACACTTCAATTTCAGCCGTTCGGGAGGTCGTACCGGACCCGGTTTCTTTTTCTCCCTGTTTTTCAATCACGCGTCCTACCTCATTTCAGTAGTTAACCTGTTCGATTTCAGCCTCAAATAACGAGCTTTAACGCATTTTTCACGATAATCCGAGTTTCGGCGAATCGCGGTTTCGCACACCGCACCCCAAATGTCTTCCGTTTGGTGCTCAAATTTTGCGTGGCCGCTTTATCTGACCACGGGAACTTTCTATGCGATTTCCGGAGAATTTTGTTCCGGGACCCCGGAATCCCGAAAAACCGTGTATTATACACTTCAATTTCAGCCGTTCGGGAGGTCATACCAGACCCGGTTTCTTTTTCTCCCTGTTTTTCAATCACGCGTCCTACCTCATTTCAGGAGTTAACCTGTTCGACTTTAGCCTCAAATAACGAGCTTTAACGCTTTATTCACGATAATCCGAGTTTCGGCGAATGCTTGTTTCTGGCACATCGGCACCCACAAATGTCTTCCGTTGGTGCTTAAATTTTGCGTGGCCGCTTTATTAGACCTCAGGAACTTTCTATGCGATTTCCGGAGAATTTTGTTCCGGGATCCCGGAATCCCGAAAAACCGTGTATTATACACTTCAATTTCAGCCGTTCGGGAGGTCGTACCGGACCCGTTTCTTTTTCTCCCTGTTTTTCAATGACGAGTTCTACCTCATTTCAGGAGTTAACCTGTTCGATTTCAGCCTCAAATAACGAGCTTTAACGCATTTTTCACGATAATCCGAGTTTCGGCGAATGCTGGTTTCTGGCACACCGGCACCCCCAAATGTCTTCCGTCGGTGCTCAAATTTTGCGTGGCCGGTTTATCTGTCCCCAGGAACATTCTATGCGATTTCCGGAGAATTTTGTTCCGGGACCCGGGAATCCCGAAAAACCGTGTATTATATACTCTTCAATTTCGGCCGTTCGGGAGGTCGTACCGGACCCGGTTTCTTTTTCTCCCTGTTCTTCAATCACGCGTCCTACTTCATTTCAGGAGTTAACCTGTTCGATTTCAGCCTCAAATAACGAGCTTTAACGCATTTTTCACGATAATCCCGGCGAATGCTGGTTTCTGGCACACCGGCACCCCCAAATGTCTTCCGTTTGGTGCTCAAATTTTGCGTGGCCGCTTTATCTGACCACGGGAACTTTTTATGCGATTTCCGGAGAATTTTGTTCCGGGACCCCGGAATCCCGAAAAACCGTGTATTTATACACTTCAATTTCAGCCGTTCAGGAGGTCATACCGGACCCGGTTTCTTTTTCTCCCTGTTTTTCAATCACGCGTCCTACCTCATTTCAGGAGTTAACCTGTTCGATTTCAGCCTTAAATAACGAGCTTTAACGCATTTTTCACGATAATCCGAGTTTCGGAGAATGCTGGTTTCCGGCACACCGGCACTCCCAAATGTCTTCCGTTGGTGCTCAAATTTTGCGTGGCCGTTTTATCTGACCCCAGGAACTTTCTATGCGATTTCCGGAGAATTTTGTTCCGGGACCCGAATCTGGCAAACCGTGTATTATACACTTCAATTTCACCGTTCGGGAAGTCGTCGACCGGACCGAGTTTCTTTTTATCCCTGTTCTTCAATCACGCGTCCTACCTCATTTCAAGAGTTAACCTGTTCGATTTCAACCTCAAATAACGAGTTTAACGCATTTTCACGATAATCCGAGTTTCGGCGAATGCTGGTTTCTGGCACACCGCACCCCCAAATGTCTTCCGTTGGTGCTCAAATTTCGCGTGGCCGCTTTATCTGACCCCACGAAATTTCTAAGCGATTTCCGGAGAATTTTGTTCCGGGACCCGGAATCCCGAAAACCGTGTATTATACACTCCAATTTCAAATGTTCGGAGGTCGTCGGACCCGGTTTCTTTTTCTTCTTGTTTTTCAATCAGGCGTCCTACCTCATTTCAGGAGTTAACCTGTTCGATTTCAACCTCAAATAACGAGCTTTAACGCATTTTTCACGATAATCCGAGTTTCGGCGAATCTTTGGTTTCTCGCACACCGCACCCCCAAATGTCTTCCGTTTGGTGCTCAAATTTTGCGTGGCCGCTTTATCGACCACGGAACTTTCTATGCGATTTCCGTAGAATTTTGTTCCGGACCCCGAATCCCGAAAACCGTGTATTTATACACTTCAATTTCGACCGTTCGGGAGGTCATACTGGACCCGGTTTCTTTTTCTCCCTGTTTTTCAATCACGCGTCCTACCTCATTTCAGGAGTTAACCCGTTCGATTTCACCTCAAATAACGAGCTTTAACGCATTTTTCACGATAATCCGAGTTTCGGCGAATGCTTGTTTCTGGCACATCGGCACCCACAAATGTCTTCCGTTGGTGCTCAAATTTTGCGTGGCCGCTTTATCTGACCCCAGGAACTTTCTATGCGATTTCCGGAGAATTTTGTTCCGGGATCCCGAATCCCGAAAAACCGTGTATTATACACTTCAATTTCACCGTTCGGGAGGTCGATCGACCCGTTTCTTTTTCTCCCCGTTTTTCAATCACGCGTCCTACCTCATTTCAGGAGTTAACCTGTTCGATTTCAGCCTCAAATACCGGGCTTTAACGCATTTTTCACGATAATCCGAGTTTCGGCGAATGCTGGTTTCTGGCACACCGGCATCCCCAAATGTCTTCCGTTAGTGCTCAAATTTTGCGTGGCCGCTTTATCTGACCCCATGAACTTTTTATGCGATTTCCGGAGAATTTTGTTCCGGAACCCCGGAATCCCGAAAAACCGTGTCTTATACACTTCAATTTCAGCCGTTCGGGAGGTCGTGGGACCCGGTTTCTTTTTCTCCCGTTTTTCAATCACGCGTCCTACCTCATTTCAGAGTTTACGTGTTCGAATTCACCTTAAATAACGAGCTTTAACGCATTTTTCACGATAATCCGAGTTTCAAATAATGTCGGTTTAAGTTTCTGAACACCGCACCCCCAAATGTCTTCCGTTGGTGCTCAAATTTTGCGTGGCCGCTTTATCTGACCCCAGGAACTTTCTATAAGATTTCCGGAGAATTTTGTTCCGGGACCCCGGAATCTCGAAAAACCGTGTATTATACACTTCAATTTCAGCCGTTCGGGAGGTCGTACTGGACCCGGTTTCTTTTTCTCCCTGTTTTTCAATGACGAGTTCTACCTCATTTCAGGAGTTAACCTGTTCGATTTGAGCCTCAAATAACGAGTTTTAACGCATTTTTCACGATAATCCGAGTTTCGGCGAATGCTATTCGCTGGTTTCTGGCACACCGGCACCCCCAAATGTCTTCCGTCGGTGCTCAAATTTTGCGTGGCCGGTTTATCTGTCCCCAGGAACATTCTATGCGATTTCCGGAGAATTTTGTTCCGGGACCCGGGAATCCCGAAAAACCGTGTATTATACTCTTCAATTTCGGCCGTTCGGGAGGTCGTACCGGACCCGGTTTCTTTTTCTCCCTGTTCTTCAATCACGCGTCCTACTTCATTTCAGGAGTTAACCTGTTCGATTTCAGCCTCAAATAACGAGCTTTAACGCATTTTTCACGATAATCCCGGCGAATGCTGGTTTCTGGCACACCGGCACCCCCAAATGTCTTCCGTTTGGTGCTCAAATTTTGCGTGGCCGCTTTATCTGACCACGGGAACTTTTTATGCGATTTCCGGAGAATTTTGTTCCGGGACCCCGGAATCCCGAAAAACCGTGTATTTATACACTTCAATTTCAGCCGTTCAGGAGGTCATACCGGACCCGGTTTCTTTTTCTCCCTGTTTTTCAATCACGCGTCCTACCTCATTTCAGGAGTTAACCTGTTCGATTTCAGCCTTAAATAACGAGCTTTAACGCATTTTTCACGATAATCCGAGTTTCGGAGAATGTTGGTTTCCGGCACACCGGCACTCCCAAATGTCTTCCGTTGGTGCTCAAATTTTGCGTGGCCGTTTTATCTGACCCCAGGAACTTTCTATGCGATTTCCGGAGAATTTTGTTCCGGGACCCCGGAATCCTGAAAAACCGTGTATTATACACTTCAATTTCAGCCGTTCGGGAAGTCGTACCGGACCAGGTTTCTTTTTATCCCTGTTCTTCAATCACGCGTCCTACCTCATTTCAGGAGTTAACCTATTCGATTTCAGCCTCAAATAACGAGCTTTAACGCATTTTTCACGATAATCCGAGTTTCGGCGAATGCTAGTTTCTGGCACACCGGCACCCCCAAATGTCTTCCGTTGGTGCTCAAATTTCGCGTGGCCGCTTTATCTGACCCCACGAAATTTCTAAGCGATTTCCGGAGAATTTTGTTCCGGGACCCCGGAATCCCGAAAAACCGTGTATTATACACTCCAATTTCAGCCGTTCGGGAGGTCGTACCGGACCCGGTTTCTTTTTCTTCTTGTTTTTCAATCAGGCGTCCTACCTCATTTCAGGAGTTAACCTGTTCGATTTCAGCCTCAAATAACGAGCTTTAACGCATTTTTCACGATAATCCGAGTTTCGGCGAATCTTTGGTTTTCGCACACCGGCACCCCCAAATGTCTTCCGTTTGGTGCTCAAATTTTGCGTGGCCGCTTTATCGACCACGGAACTTTCTATGCGATTTCCGGAGAATTTTGTTCCGGACCCCGGAATCCCGAAAAACCGTGTATTTATACACTTCAATTTCAGCCGTTCGGGAGGTCATACCAGACCCGGTTTCTTTTTCTCCCTGTTTTTCAATCACGCGTCCTACCTCATTTCAGGAGTTAACCTGTTCGATTTCAGCCTCAAATAACGAGCTTTAACGCATTTTTCACGATAATCCGAGTTTCGGCGAATGCTTGTTTCTGGCACATCGGCACCCACAAATGTCTTCCGTTGGTGCTCAAATTTTGCGTGGCCGCTTTATCTGACCCCAGGAACTTTCTATGCGATTTCCGGAGAATTTTGTTCCGGGATCCCGGAATCCCGAAAAACCGTGTATTATACACTTCAATTTCAAATGCTCGGGAGGTCGTGCGGACCCGGTTTCTTTTTCTCCCTGTTTTTCAATCACGCGTCCTACCTCATTTCAGGAGTTAACCTGTTCGATTTCAGCCTCAAATACCGGGCTTTAACGCATTTTTCACGATAATCCGAGTTTCGGCGAATGCTGGTTTCTGGCACACCGGCATCCCCAAATGTCTTCCGTTGGTGCTCAAATTTTGCGTGGCCGCTTTATCTGACCCCATGAACTTTTTATGCGATTTCCGGAGAATTTTGTTCCGAAACCCCGGAATCCCGAAAAACCGTGTCTTATACACTTCAATTTCAGCCGTTCGGGAGGTCGTACCGGACCCGGTTTCTTTTTCTCCCCGTTTTTCAATCACGCGTCCTACCTCATTTCAGGAGTT
Organism: Silene latifolia; assembly: GCF_048544455.1. Classification (NCBI taxonomy): domain Eukaryota; kingdom Viridiplantae; phylum Streptophyta; class Magnoliopsida; order Caryophyllales; family Caryophyllaceae; genus Silene; species Silene latifolia. Next base: position 198,971,462 of record NC_133526.1, read on the forward strand.
TACGTGTTCGAATTCAGCCTCAAATAACGAGCTTTAACGCATTTTTCACGATAATCCGAGTTTCGTGAATCTTTGGTTTTAAGAACACCGCACCCCCAAATGTCTTCCGTTGGTGCTCAAATTTTGCGTGGCCGCTTTATCTGACCCCAGGAACTTTCTATGAGATTTTCGGAGAATTTTGTTCCGGAACCCCGGAATCCCGAAAAACCGTGTATTATACACTTCAATTTCAGCCGTTCGGGAGGTCGTACCGGACCCGGTTTCTTTTTCTCCCAGTTTTTCAATCACGCGTCCTACCTCATTTTAGTAGTTAACATGTTCGATTTCAGCCTCAAATAACGAGCTTTAACGCATTTTTCACAATAATCCGTGTTTCGGAGAATGCTGGTTTCTGGCACACCGGCACCCCCAAATGTCTTCCGTTGGTGCTCAAATTTTGCGTGGCCGCTTTATCTGACCCCAAGAACTTTCTATAAGATTTCCGGAGAATTTTGTTCCGGGACCCCGAATCTCGAAAACCGTGTATTATACACTTCAATTTCACCGTTAGTTCGGGAGGTCGATCGACCCGGTTTCTTTTTCTCCCTGTTTTTCAATCACGCGTCCTACCTCATTTCAGGAGTTAACTTGTTCGATTTCAACCTCAAATAACGAGCTTTAACGCATTTTTCACGATAATCCGAGTTTCAAATAATCTTTGGTTTCGAACACCAGCACCCCAAACGTCTTCCGTTGGTGCTCAAATTTTGCGTGGCCGCTTTATCTGACCCCAGGAACTTTCTATGAGATTTTCGGAGAATTTTGTTCCGGAACCCCAGAATCCCGAAAAACCGTGTATTATACACTTCAATTTCAGCCGTTCGGGAGGTCGTACCGGACCCGGTTTATTTTTCTCCCAGTTTTTCAATCACGCGTCCTACCTCATTTTAGTAGTTAACATGTTCGATTTCAGCCTCAAATAACGAGCTTTAACGCATTTTTCACAATAATCCGTGTTTCGGAGAATGCTGGTTTCTGGCACACCGGCACCCCCAAATGTCTTCCGTTGGTGCTCAAATTTTGCGTGGCCGCTTTATCTGACCCCAGGAACTTTCTATAAGATTTCCGGAGAATTTTGTTCCGGGACCCCGGAATCTCGAAAAACCGTGTATTATACACTTCAATTTCAGCCGTTCGGGAGGTCGTACTTGACCCGGTTTCTTTTTCTCCCTGTTTTTCAATCACGCGTCCTACCTCATTTCAGGAGTTAACCTGTTCGATTTCAGCCTCAAATAACGAGCTTTAACGCATTTTTCACGATAATCCGAGTTTCGGCGAATGCTGGTTTCTGGCACACCGGCACCCCCAAATGTCTTCCGTTGGTGCTCAAATTTTGCGTGGTCGCTTTATCTGACCCCAGGAACTTTCTATGCGATTTCCGGAGAATTTTGTTCCTGGACCCCGGAATCTCGAAAAATCGTGTATATACACTTCAATTTCAGCCGTTCGGGAGGTCGTACCGGACCCGGTTTCTTTTTCTCCCTGTTCTTCAATCACGCGTCCTACCTCATTTCAGGAGTTAACCTGTTCGATTTCAGCCTCAAATAACGAGCTTTAACGCATTTTTCACGATAATCCGAGTTTCGGCGAATGCTGGTTTTTGGCACACCGGCACGCCAAATGTCTTACGTTGGTGCTCAAATTTCGCGTGGCCGCTTTATCTGACCCCAGGAACTTTCTATGCGATTTCCGGAGAATTTTGTTCCGGGACCCCGGAATCCCGAAAAACCGTGTATTATACACTTCAATTTCAGCCGTTCGGGAGGTCGAACCGGACCCGGTTTCTTTTTCTCCTGTTTTTCAATCACGCGTCCCGCCTCATTTCAGAGTTAACCTGTTCGATTTCGACCTCAAATACGGGCTTTAACGCATTTTTCACGATAATCCGAGTTTCGGCGAATGCTGGTTTCCGGCACACCGGCATCCCCAAATGTCTTCCGTTGGTGCTCAAATTTTGCGTGGCCGCTTTATCTGACCCCATGAGCTTTTTATGCGATTTCCGGAGAATTTTGTTCCGGAACCCCGGAATCCCGAAAAACCGTGTCTTATACACTTCAATTTCAGCCGTTCGGGAGGTCGTACCGGACCCGGTTTCTTTTTCTCCCTGTTTTTCAATCACGCGTCCTACCTCATTTCAGGAGTTTACGTGTTCGAATTCAGCCTCAAATAACGAGCTTTAACGCATTTTTCACGATAATCCGACTTTCAGCGAATGCTGGTTTCTGGAACACCGGCACCCCCAAATGTCTTCCGTTGGTGCTCAAATTTTGCGTGGCCGCTTTATCTGACCCCAGGAACTTTCTATGAGATTTTCGGAGAATTTTGTTCCGGAACCCCGGAATCCCGAAAAACCGTGTATTATACACTTCAATTTCAGCCGTTCGGGAGGTCGTACCGGACCCGGTTTCTTTTTCTCCCTGTTTTTTAATGACGAGTTCTACCTCATTTCAGGAGTTAACCTGTTCGATTTCAGCCTCAAATAACGAGCTTTAACGCATTTTTCACGATAATCCGAGTTTCGCGAATCTTTGGTTTCGCACACCGCACCCCCAAATGTCTTCCGTCGGTGCTCAAATTTTGCGTGGCCGGTTTATCTGTCCCCAGGAACATTCTATGCGATTTCCGGAGAATTTTGTTCCGGGACCCGGGAATCCCGAAAAACCGTGTATTATACTCTTCAATTTCGGCCGTTCGGGAGGTCGACGGACCCGTTTCTTTTTCTCCTGTTCTTCAATCACGCGTCCTACTTCATTTCAGGAGTTAACTGTTCGATTTCACCTCAAATAACGAGCTTTAACGCATTTTCACGATAATCCCGTGAATCTTTGGTTTCGCACACCGCACCCCCAAATGTCTTCCGTTTGGTGCTCAAATTTTGCGTGGCCGCTTTATCGACCACGGAACTTTCTATGCGATTTCCGGAGAATTTTGTTCCGGACCCCGAATCCCGAAAACCGTGTATTTATACACTTCAATTTCAAATTGTTCAGAGGTCATACCGGACCGGTTTCTTTTTCTCCCTGTTTTTCAATCACGCGTCCTACCTCATTTCAGGAGTTAACTGTTCGATTTCACCTTAAATAACGAGCTTTAACGCATTTTTCACGATAATCCGAGTTTCGGAGAATGTTGGTTTCAAGACACCGCACTCCCAAATGTCTTCCGTTGGTGCTCAAATTTTGCGTGGCCGTTTTATCGACCCCGGAACTTTCTATGCGATTTCCGAGAATTTTGTTCCGGACCCCGAATCTGAAAACCGTGTATTATACACTTCAATTTCACCGTTCGGGAAGTCGTCTGGACCAGGTTTCTTTTTATCCATGTTCTTCAATCACGCGTCCTACCTCATTTCAGGAGTTAACCTGTTCGATTTCAGCCTCAAATAACGAGCTTTAACGCATTTTTCACGATAATCCGAGTTTCGGCGAATGCTAGTTTCTGGCACACCGGCACCCCCAAATGTCTTCCGTTGGTGCTCAAATTTCGCGTGGCCGCTTTATCTGACCCCACGAAATTTCTAAGCGATTTCCGGAGAATTTTGTTCCGGGACCCCGGAATCCCGAAAAACCGTGTATTATACACTCCAATTTCAGCCGTTCGGGAGGTCGTACCGGACCCGGTTTCTTTTTCTTCTTGTTTGTCAATCAGGCGTCCTACCTCATTTCAGGAGTTAACCTGTTCGATTTCAGCCTCAAATAACGAGCTTTAACGCATTTTTCACGATAATCCGAGTTTCGGCGAATGCTGGTTTCTGGCACACCGGCACCCCCAAATGTCTTCCGTTTGGTGCTCAAATTTTGCGTGGCCGCTTTATCTGACCACGGGAACTTTCTATGCGATTTCCGGAGAATTTTGTTCCGGGACCCCGGAATCCCGAAAAACCGTGTATTTATACACTTCAATTTCAGCCGTTCGGGAGGTCATACCAGACCCGGTTTCTTTTTCTCCCTGTTTTTCAATCACGCGTCCTACCTCATTTCAGGAGTTAACCTGTTCGATTTCAGCCTCAAATAACGAGCTTTAACGCATTTTTCACGATAATCCGAGTTTCGGCGAATGCTTGTTTCTGGCACATCGGCACCCACAAATGTCTTCCGTTGGTGCTCAAATTTTGCGTGGCCGCTTTATCTGACCCCAGGAACTTTCTATGCGATTTCCGGAGAATTTTGTTCCGGGATCCCGGAATCCCGAAAAACCGTGTATTATACACTTCAATTTCAGCCGTTCGGGAGGTCGTACCGGACCCGGTTTCTTTTTCTCCCTGTTTTTCAATCACGCGTCCTACCTCATTTCAGGAGTTAACCTGTTCGATTTCAGCCTCAAATACCGGGCTTTAACGCATTTTTCACGATAATCCGAGTTTCGGCGAATGCTGGTTTCTGGCACACCGGCATCCCCAAATGTCTTCCGTTGGTGCTCAAATTTTGCGTGGCCGCTTTATCTGACCCCATGAACTTTTTATGCGATTTCCGGAGAATTTTGTTCCGGAACCCCGGAATCCCGAAAAACCGTGTCTTATACACTTCAATTTCAAATGCTCGGGAGGTCGACTGACCCGGTTTCTTTTTCTCCCCGTTTTTCAATCACGCGTCCTACCTCATTTCAGGAGTTTACGTGTTCGAATTCAGCCTCAAATAACGAGCTTTAACGCATTTTTCACGATAATCCGAGTTTCAGCGAATGCTGGTTTCTGGAACACCGGCACCCCCAAATGTCTTCCGTTGGTGCTCAAATTTTGCGTGGCCGCTTTATCTGACCCCAGGAACTTTCTATGAGATTTTCGGAGAATTTTGTTCCGGAACCCCGGAATCCCGAAAAACCGTGTATTATACACTTCAATTTCAGCCGTTCGGGAGGTCGTACCGGACCCGGTTTCTTTTTCTCCCAGTTTTTCAATCACGCGTCCTACCTCATTTTAGTAGTTAACATGTTCGATTTCAGCCTCAAATAACGAGCTTTAACGCATTTTTCACAATAATCCGTGTTTCGGAGAATGCTGGTTTCTGGCACACCGGCACCCCCAAATGTCTTCCGTTGGTGCTCAAATTTTGCGTGGCCGCTTTATCTGACCCCAGAAACTTTCTATAAGATTTCCGGAGAATTTTGTTCTGGGACCCCGGAATCTCGAAAAACCGTGTATTATACACTTCAATTCAATTTCGCCGTTCGGGAGGTCGTCTGGACCCGGTTTCTTTTTCTCCCTGTTTTTCAATCACGCGTCCTACCTCATTTCAGGAGTTAACCTGTTCGATTTCTACCTCAAATAACGAGCTTTAACGCATTTTTCACGATAATCCGAGTTTCGGCCGAATCTTTGGTTTCGAACACCAAAGACACCCCAAACGTCTTCCGTTGGTGCTCAAATTTTGCGTGGCCGCTTTATCTGACCCAGGAACTTTCTATGCGATTTCCGGAGAATTTTGTTCCGGGACCCCGGAATCCCGAAAAACCGTGTATTATACACTTCAATTTTAGCCGTTCGGGAGGTCGTACCGGACCCGGTTTCTTTTTCTCCAAGTTTTTCAATCACGCGTCCTACCTCATTTTAGTAGTTAACATGTTCGATTTCAGCCTCAAATAACGAGCTTTAACGCATTTTTCACGATAATCCGAGTTTCAGCGAATGCTGGTTTCTGGAACACCGGCACCCCCAAATGTCTTCCGTTGGTGCTCAAATTTTGCGTGGCCGCTTTATCTGACCCCAGGAACTTTCTATGAGATTTTCGAGAATTTTGTTCGGAACCCTGCATCCCGAAAACCGTGTATTATACACTTCAATTTCAGCTGTTCGGGAGGTCGTACCGGACCCGGTTTATTTTTCTCCCAGTTTTTCAATCACGCATCCTACCTCATTTTAGTAGTTAACATGTTCGATTTCAGCCTCAAATAACGAGCTTTAACGCATTTTTCACAATAATCCGTGTTTCGGAGAATGCTGGTTTCTGGCACACCGGCACCCCCAAATGTCTTCCGTTGGTGCTCAAATTTTGCGTGGCCGCTTTATCTGACCCCGGGAACTTTCTATAAGATTTCCGGAGAATTTTGTTCCGGGACCCCGGAATCTCGAAAAACCGTGTATTATACACTTCAATTTCAGCCGTTCGGGAGGTCGTACCGGACCCGGTTTCTTTTTCTCCCTGTTTTTCAATCACGCGTCCTACCTCATTTCAGGAGTTAACCTGTTCGATTTCAGCCTCAAATAACGAGCTTTAACGCATTTTTCACGATAATCCGAGTTTCGGCGAATGCTGGTTTCTGGCACACCGGCACCCCCAAATGTCTTCCGTTGGTGCTCAAATTTTGCGTGGCCGCTTTATCTGACCCCAGGAACTTTCTATGCGATTTCCGAGAATTTTGTTCCGGACCCCTAATCCCGAAAACCGTGTATTATACACTTCAATTTCAGCCGTTCGGGAGGTCGTACCGGACCCGGTTTCTTTTTCTCCCTGTTTTTCAATCACGCGTCCTACCTCATTTCAGGAGTTAACATGTTCGATTTCAGCCTCAAATAACGAGCTTTAACGCATTTTTCACGATAATCCGAGTTTCGCGAATCTTTGGTTTCGCACACCGGCACCCCCAAATGTCTTCCGTTGGTGCTCAAATTTTGCGTGGCCGCTTTATCTGACCCCAGGAACTTTCTATGCGATTTCCGGAGAATTTTGTTCCGAGACCCCGGAATCCCGAAAAACCGTGTATTATACACTTCAATTTCAGCCGTTCAGGAGGTTGTACCGGACCCGGTTTCCTTTTCTCCCTGTTTTTCAATCACGCGTCCTACCTCATTTCAGGAGTTAACCTGTTCGATTTCAGCCTCAAATAACGAGCTTAAACGCATTTTTCACGATAATTCGAGTTTCGGCGAATGCTGGTTTCTGGCACACCGGCACCCCCAAATGTCTTCCGTTTGGTGCTCAAATTTTGCGTGACCGCTTTATCTGACCCCAGGAACTTTCTATGCGATTTCCGGAGAATTTTGTTCCGGGACCCCGGAATCCCGAAAAACCGTGTATTAAACACTTCAATTTCACCGTTCGGGAGGTCGTGCGGACCGGTTTTTTTTCTCCCTGTTTTTTAATCACGCGTCCTACCTCATTTCAGGAGTTAACCTGTTCGATTTCAGCTTCAAATAACGAGCTTTAACGCATTTTTCACGATAATCCGACTTTCGGCGAATGCTGGTTTCTGGCACACCAGCACCTCAAATGTCTTTCGTTGGTGCTCAAATTTCACGTGGCCGCTTTATCTGATCCCAGGAACTTTCTATGCGATTTCCGGAGAATTTTGTTCCGGGACCCCGGAATCCCGAAAAACCGTGTATTATACACTTCAATTTCAGCCGTTCGGGAGGTCGTACGGGACCCGGTTTCTTTTTCTCCCTGTTTTTCAATCACGCGTCCTACCTCATTTCAGGAGTTAACATGTTCGATTTCAGCCTCAAATAACGAGCTTTAACGCATTTTTCACTATAATCCGAGTTTCGGCGAATGCTTTGGTTTTTAGCGCACACCGGCACCCCCAAATGTCTTCCGTTGGTGCTCAAATTTTGCGTGGCCGCTTTATTCGACCCCAGGAACTTTCTATGCGATTTCCGGAGAATTTTGTTCCGGGACCCCGGAATCCCGAAAAACCGTGTATTATACACTTCAATTTTAGCCGTTCGGGAGGTCGTCTGACCCGTTTCTTTTTCTCCCTCTTTTTCAATCACGCGTCCTACCTCATTTCAGGAGTTAACATGTTCGATTTCAACCTCAAATAACGAGCTTTAACGCATTTTTCACGATAATCCGAGTTTCGGCGAATCTTTGGTTTTACGCACACCGCACCCCCAAATGTCTTCCGTTGGTGCTCAAATTTTGCGTGGCCGCTTTATCCGCCCTAAGAACTTTCTATGCGATTTCCGGAGAATTTTGTTCCGAGACCCCCGAATCCCGAAAACCGTGTATTATACACTTCAATTTCAAATTGTTCGGGAGGTAGTACCGGACCCGGTTTCCTTTTCTCCCTGTTTTTCAATCACGCGTCCTACCTCATTTCAGGAGTTAACCTGTTCGATTTCAGCCTCAAATAACGAGCTTAAACGCATTTTTCACGATAATTCGAGTTTCGGCGAATGCTGGTTTCTGGCACACCGGCACCCCCAAATGTCTTCCGCTTGGTGCTCAAATTTTGCGTGACCGCTTTATCTGACCCCAGGAACTTTCTATGCGATTTCCGGAGAATTTTGTTCCGGGACCCCGGAATCCCGAAAAACCGTGTATTAAACACTTCAATTTCAGCCGTTCGGGAGGTCGTACCGGACCCGGTTTCTTTTTCTCTCTGTTTTTTAATCACGCGTCCTACCTCATTTCAGGAGTTAACCTGTTCGATTTCAGCCTCAAATAACGAGCTTTAACGCATTTTTCACGTTAATCCGAGTTTCGGCGAATGCTGGTTACTGGCACACCAGCACCCCAAAATGTCTTTCGTTGGTGCTCAAATTTCACGTGGCCGCTTTATCTGATCCCAGGAACTTTCTACGCGATTTCCGGAGAATTTTGTTCCGGAATCCCGAAAAACCGTGTATTATACACTTCAATTTCAGCCGTTCGGGAGGTCATACGGGACCCGATTTCTTTTTCTCCCTGTTTTTCAATCACACGTCCTACTTCATTTCAGGAGTTAACCTGTTCGATTTCAGCCTCAAATAACGAGCTTTAACGCATTTTTCACGATAATCCGAGTTTCGCGAATCTTTGGTTTCGCACACCGCACCTCCAAATGTCTTCCGTTGGTGCTCAAATTTTGCGTGGCCGCTTTATCTGACCCCAGGAACTTTCTATGCGATTTTCGGAAAATTTTGTTCCGGGACCCCGGAATCCCGAAAAACCGTGTATTATACACTTTAATTTCAGCCGTTCGGGAGGTCGTACCGGACCCGGTTTCTTTTTCTCCTTGTTTTTCAATCAGGCGTCCTACCTCATTTCAGGAGTTAACCTGTTCGATTTCAGCCTCAAATAACGAGCTTTAACGCATTTATCACGATAATCCGAGTTTCGGCGAATGCTGGTTTCTGGCACACCGGCACCTCCAAATGTCTTCCGTTGGTGCTCAAATTTTGCGTGGCCGCTTTATCTGACCCGAGGAACTTTCTATGCGATTTCCGGAAAATTTTGTTCCGGGACCACGGAATCCCGAAAAACCGTGTATTATACACTTCAATTTTAGCCGTTCGGGAGGTCGTACCGGACCCGGTTTCTTTTTCTCTTTGTTTTTCAATCAGGCGTCCTACCTCATTTCAGGAGTTAACCTGTTCGATTTCAGCCTCAAATAACGAGCTTTAACGCATTTTTCACGATAATCTGAGTTTCGGCGAATCTTTGGTTTACGCACACCGCACCACCCCAAATTTCTTCCGTTGGTTCTCAAATTTTGCGAGGCCGCTTTATCTGACCCGAGGAACTTTCTATGCGATTTCCGGAAAATTTTGTTCCGGGACCCCGGAATCCCGAAAAACCGTGTATTATACACTTCAATTTCAGCCGTTCGGGAGGTCGTACCGGACCCGGTTTCTTTTTCTCCCTGTTTTTCAATCACGCGTCCTACCTTATTTCAGAAGTTAACCTGTTCGATTTCAGCCTCAAATAACGAGCTTTAACGCATTTTTCACGATAATCCGAGTTTCGGCGAATGCTGGTTTCTGGCACACCGGCACCCCCCAAATGTCTTCCGTTGGTGCTAAAATTTTGCGTGGCCGCTTTATCTGACCCCAGGAACTTTCTATGCGATTTCCGAAGAATTTTGGTACGGGACCCCGGAATCCCGAAAAACCGTGTATTATACACTTCAATTTTAGCCGTTCGGGAGGTCGTGCACTGACCCGGTTTCTTTTTCTTCCCGTTTTTCAATCACGCGTCCTACCTCATTTCAGGAGTTAACATGTTCGATTTCACCTCAAATAACGAGCTTTAACACATTTTTCACGATAATCCGAGTTTCGGCGAATCTTTGGTTTCTGCACACCGCACCCCCAAATGTTTTCCGTTGGTGCTCAAATTTTGCGTGGCCGCTTTATCTGACCCCAAGAACTTTCTATGCGATTTCCGGAAAATTTTGTTCCGGGACCCCGGAATCCCGAAAAACCGTGTATTATACACTTCAATTTCAAATGTCAGAGGGTAGTACCGGACCCGGTTTCTTTTTCTCCCCGTTTTTCAATCACGCGTCCTACCTCATTTCAGGAGTTAACCTGTTTCGATTTCACCTCAAATAACGAGCTTAAACGCATTTTTCATGATAATTCGAGTTTCGGCGAATGCTTTGGTTTCGCACACCGGCACCCCCAAATGTCTTCCGTTGGTGCTCAAATTTTGCGTGGCCGCTTTATCGACCCCAGGAACTTTCTATGCGATTTCCGGAGAATTTTGTTCCGGGACCCTCGAATCCCGAAAACCGTGTATTATACACTTCAATTTCAGCCGTTCGGGAGGTCGTATCGGACCCGGTTTCTTTTTCTCCTTGTTTTTTAATCACGCGTCCTACCTCATTTCAGGAGTTAACCCGTTCGATTTCACCTCAAATAACGAGCTTTAACGCATTTTTCACGATAATCCGAGTTTCGGCGAATCTTTGGTTTCGGCACACCAGACCCCCAAATGTCTTTCGTTGGTGCTCAAATTTCACGTGGCCGCTTTATCCGACCCCAGGAACTTTCTATGTGATTTCCGGAGAATTTTGTTTCGGGACCCCGAATCCCGAAAAACCGTGTATTATACACTTCAATTTCAAATGTCGGGAGGTCGTACGGGACCCGGTTTCTTTTTCTCCCTGTTTTTCAATCACGCGTCCTACCTCATTTCAGGAGTTAACATGTTCGATTTCAGCCTCAAATAACGAGCTTTAACGCATTTTTCACAATAATCCGTGTTTCGGAGAATGCTTTGGTTTTTCGCACACCGCACCCCCAAATGTCTTCCGTTGGTGCTCAAATTTTGCGTGGCCGCTTTATCTGACCCCAGGAACTTTCTATGCGATTTCCGGAGAATTTTGTTCCGGGACCCCGGAATCCCGAAAAACCGTGTATTATACACTTCAATTTTAGCCGTTCGAGAGGTCGTACCGGACCCGGTTTCTTTTTCTCCCAGTTTTTCAATCACGCGTCCTACCTCATTTCAGGAGTTAACATGTTCGATTTCAGCCTCAAATAACGAGCTTTAACGCATTTTTCACGATAATCCGAGTTTCGGCGAATGCTGGTTTCTGGCACAACGGCACCCCCAAATGTCTTCCGTTGGTGCTCAAATTTTGCGTGGCCGCTTTATCTGACCCTAAGAACGTTCTATGCGATTTCCGGAGAATTTTATTCCGGGACCCCGGAATCCCGAAAAACCGTGTATTATATACACTTCAATTTCAGCCGTTCGGGAGGTAGTACCGGACCCGGTTTCCTTTTCTCCCTGTTTTTCAATCACGCGTCCTACCTCATTTCAGGAGTTAACCTGTTCGATTTCAGCCTCAAATAACGAGCTTTAACGCATTTTTCACGATAATCCGAGTTTCGGCGAATGCTGGTTTCTGGCACACCGGCACCCCCAAATGTCTTCCGTTGGTGCTCAAATTTTGCGTGGCCGCTTTATCTGGCCCTAAGAACTTTCTATGCGATTTCCGGAAAATTTTGTTCCGGGACCCCGGAATCCCGAAAAACCGTGTATTATACACTTCAATTTCAGCCGTTCGGGAGGTCGTACCGGACCCGGTTTCTTTTTCTCCCTGTTTTTCAATCACGCGTCCTACCTCATTTCAGAAGTTAACCTGTTCGATTTCAACCTCAAATAACGAGCTTTAACGCATTTTTCACGATAATCCGAGTTTCGGCGAATGCGTTTCCGCACACCGCACCCCAAATGTCTTCCGTTGGTGCTCAAATTTTGCGTGGCCGCTTTATCTGACCCCAGGAACTTTCTATGCGATTTCCGAAGAATTTTGTTCCGGGACCCCGGAATCCCGAAAAACCGTGTATTATACACTTCAATTTCAGCCGTTCGGGAGGTCGTACCGGACCCGGTTTCTTTTTCTTCCTGTTTTTCAATCACGCGTCCTACCTCATTTCAGGAGTTAACCTGTTCGATTTCAGCCTCAAATAACGAGCTTTAACGCATTTTTCACGATAATCCGAGTTTCGGCGAATGCTTTGGTTTACGCACACCGCACCCCAAATGTTTTCCGTTGGTGCTCAAATTTTGCGTGGCCGCTTTATCTGACCCCAAGAACTTTCTATGCGATTTCCGGAGAATTTTGTTCCGGGACCCCGAATCCCGAAAAACCGTGTATTATACACTTCAATTTCAGCCGTTCGGGAGGTCGTACCGGACCCGGTTTCTTTTTCTCCCTGTTTTTTCAATCACGCGTCCTACCTCATTTCAGGAGTTAACCTGTTCGATTTCAGCCTCAAATAACGAGCTTTAACGCATTTTTCACGATAATTCGAGTTTCGGCGAATGCTGGTTTCTGGCACACCGGCACCCCCAAATGTCTTCCGTTTGGTGCTCAAATTTTGCGTGACCGCTTTATCTGACCCCAGGAACTTTCTATGCGATTTCCGGAGAATTTTGTTCCGGGACCCCGGAATCCCGAAAAACCGTGTATTAAACACTTCAATTTCAGCCGTTCGGGAGGTCGTACCGGACCCGGTTTCTTTTTCTCCTTGTTTTTTAATCACGCGTCCTACCTCATTTCAGGAGTTAACCCGTTCGATTTCAGCCTCAAATAACGAGCTTTAACGCATTTTTCACGATAATCCGAGTTTCGGCGAATCTTTGGTTTCGCACACCAAAGACACCCCCAAATGTCTTTCGTTGGTGCTCAAATTTCACGTGGCCGCTTTATCTGATCCCAGGAACTTTCTATGCGATTTCCGGAGAATTTTGTTCCGGGACCCCGGAATCCCGAAAAACCGTGTATTATACACTTCAATTTCAGCCGTTCGGGAGGTCATACGGGACCCGGTTTCTTTTTCTCCCTGTTTTTCAATCACACGTCCTACTTCATTTCAGGAGTTAACCTGTTCGATTTCAGCCTAAAATAACGAGCTTTAACGCATTTTTCACGATAATCCGAGTTTCGGCGAATGCTGGTTTCTGGCACACCGGCACCTCCAAATGTCTTCCGTTGGTGCTCAAATTTTGCGTGGCCGCTTTACCTGACCCCAGGAACTTTCTATGCGATTTTCGGAAAATTTTGTTCCGGGACCCCGGAATCCCGAAAAACCGTGTATTATACACTTTAATTTCAGCCGTTCGGGAGGTCGTACCGGACCCGGTTTCTTTTTCTCCTTGTTTTTCAATCAGGCGTCCTACCTCATTTCAGGAGTTAACCTGTTCGATTTCAGCCTCAAATAACGAGCTTTAACGCATTTTTCACGATAATCCGAGTTTCGGCGAATGCTGGTTTCTGGCACACCGGCACCCCCAAATCTCTTCCGTTGGTGCTCAAATTTTGCGTGGCCGCTTTATCTGACCCGAGGAACTTTCTATGCGATTTCCGGAAAATTTTGTTCCGGGACCCAGGAATTCCGAAAAACCGTGTATTATACACTTCAATTTCAGCCGTTCGGGAGGTCGTACCGGACCCGGTTTCTTTTTCTCCCTGTTTTTCAATCACGCGTCCTACCTTATTTCAGAAGTTAACCTGTTCGATTTCAGCCTCAAATAACGAGCTTTAACGCATTTTTCACGATAATCCGAGTTTCGGCGAATGTTGGTTTCTGGCACACCAGCACCCCCAAATGTCTTTCGTTGGTGCTCAAATTTCACGTGGCCGCTTTATCTGATCCCAGGAACTTTCTATGCGATTTCCGGAGAATTTTGTTCCGGGACCCCGGAATCCCGAAAAACCGTGTATTATACACTTCAATTTCAGCCGTTCGGGAGGTCGTACGGGACCCGGTTTCTTTTTCTCCCTGTTTTTCAATCACACGTCCTACTTCATTTCAGGAGTTAACCTGTTCGATTTCAGCCTCAAATAACGAGCTTTAACGCATTTTTCACGATAATCCGAGTTTCGGCGAATGCTGGTTTCTGGCACACCGGCACCTCCAAATGTCTTCCGTTGGTGCTCAAATTTTGCGTGGCCGCTTTATCTGACCCCAGGAACTTTCTATGCGATTTTCGGAAAATTTTTGTTCCGGGACCCCGGAATCCCGAAAAACCGTGTATTATACACTTTAATTTCAGCCGTTCGGGAGGTCGTACCGGACCCGGTTTCTTTTTCTCCTTGTTTTTCAATCAGACGTCCTACCTCATTTCAGGAGTTAACCTGTTCGATTTCAGCCTCAAATAACGAGCTTTAACGCATTTTTCACGATAATCCGAGTTTCGGCGAATGCTGGTTTCTGGCACACCGGCACCCCCAAATCTCTTCCGTTGGTGCTCAAATTTTGTGTGGCCGCTTTATCTGACCCGAGGAACTTTCTTTGCGATTTCCGGAAAATTTTTTTCCGGGACCCCGGAATCCCGAAAAACCGTATATTATACACTTCAATTTCAGCCGTTCGGGAGGTCGTCACGACCCGTTTCTTTTTCTCCTGTTTTTCAATCACGCGTCCTACCTCATTTCAGAAGTTAACCTGTTCGATTTCAACCTCAAATAACGAGCTTTAACGCATTTTTCACGATAATCCGAGTTTCGGCGAATCTTTGGTTTTCGCACACCGGCACCCCCAAATGTCTTCCGTTGGTGCTCAAATTTTGCGTGGCCGCTTTATCTGACCCCAGGAACTTTCTATGCGATTTCCGGAGAATTTTGTTCCGGGACCCAGGAATCCCGAAAAACCGTGTATTATACACTTCAATTTCAGCCGTTCGGGAGGTCGTCGGACCCGTTTCTTTTTCTCCCTGTTTTTCAATCACGCGTCCTACCTTATTTCAGAAGTTAACCTGTTCGATTTCAGCCTCAAATAACGAGCTTTAACGCATTTTTCACGATAATCCGAGTTTCGGCGAATGTTGGTTTCTGGCACACCAGCACCCCCAAATGTCTTTCGTTGGTGCTCAAATTTCACGTGGCCGCTTTATCTGATCCCAGGAACTTTCTATGCGATTTCCGGAGAATTTTGTTCCGGGACCCCGGAATCCCGAAAAACCGTGTATTATACACTTCAATTTCAGCCGTTCGGGAGGTCGTACGGGACCCGGTTTCTTTTTCTCCCTGTTTTTCAATCACACGTCCTACTTCATTTCAGGAGTTAACCTGTTCGATTTCAGCCTCAAATAACGAGCTTCAACGCATTTTTCACGATAATCCGAGTTTCGGCGAATGCTGGTTTCTGGCACACCGGCACCTCCAAATGTCTTCCGTTGGTTTTCAAATTTTGCGTGGCCGCTTTATCTGACCCCAAGAACTTTCTATGCGATTTTCGGAAAATTTTTGTTCCGGGACCCCGGAATCCCGAAAAACCGTGTATTATACACTTTAATTTAAGCCGTTCGGGAGGTCGTACCGGACCCGGTTTCCTTTTCTCCCTGTTTTTCAATCACGCGTCCTACCTCATTTCAGGAGTTAACCTGTTCGATTTCAGCCTCAAATAACGAGCTTAAACGCATTTTTCACGATAATTCGAGTTTCGGCGAATGCTGGTTTCTGGCACACCGGCACCCCCAAATGTCTTCCGTTGGTGCTCAAATTTTGCGTGGCCGCTTTATCTGACCCCAGGAACTTTCTATGCGATTTCCGGAGAATTTTGTTCCGGGACCCCTGAATCCCGAAAAACCGTGTATTATACACTTCAATTTCAAATTTGCGTTCGGGAGGTCGTCTGGACCCGGTTTCTTTTTCTTCCTGTTTTTTAATCACGCGTCCTACCTCATTTCAGGAGTTAACCTGTTCGATTTCAGCCTCAAATAACGAGCTTTAACGCATTTTCACGATAATCCGAGTTTCGGCGAATCTTTGGTTTCGAACACCGCACACCCAAATGTCTTCCGTTGGTGCTCAAATTTTGCGTGGCCGCTTTATCTGACCCCAGGAACTTTCTATGCGATTTCCGGAGAATTTTGTTCCGGGACCCCTGAATCCCGAAAAACCGTGTATTATACACTTCAATTTCAGCCGTTCGGGAGGTCGTACCGGACCCGGTTTCTTTTTCTCCCTGTTTTTCAATCACGCGTCCTACCTCATTTCAGGAGTTAACATGTTCGATTTCAGCCTCAAATAACGAGCTTTAACGCATTTTTCACGATAATCCGAGTTTCGGCGAATGCTGGTTTCTGGCACACCGGCACCCCCAAATCTCTTCCGTTGGTTCTCAAATTTTGCGAGGCCGCTTTATCTGACCCGAGGAACTTTCTATGCGATTTCCGGAAAATTTTGTTCCGGGACCCCGGAATCGAAAAACCGTGTATTATACACTTCAATTTCAAATTAGTTCGGGAGGTCGTATCGGACCCGGTTTCTTTTTCTCCCCGTTTTTCAATCACGCGTCCTACCTTATTTCGAGAGTGAACCTGTTCGATTTCTACCTCAAATAACGAGCTTTAACGCATTTTTCACGATAATCCGAGTTTCGGCGAATCTTTGGTTTCTGGCACACCGGCACCCCCAAATGTCTTCCGTTGGTGCTCAAATTTTGCGTGGCCGCTTTATCTGACCCCAGGAACTTTCTATGCGATTTCCGAAGAATTTTGTTCCGGGACCCCGGAATCCCGAAAAACCGTGTATTATACACTTCAATTTTAGCCGTTCGGGAGGTCGTACCGGACCCGGTTTCTTTTTCTCCCAGTTCTTCAATCACGCGTCCTACCTCATTTCAGGAGTTAACATGTTAGATTTCAGCCTCAAATAACGAACTTTAACGCATTTTTCACGATAATCCGAGTTTCGGCGAATGCTGGTTTATGGCACACCGGCACCCCCAAATGTTTTCCGTTGGTGCTCAAATTTTGCGTGGCCGCTTTATCTGACCCCAAGAACTTTCTATGCGATTTCCGGAGAATTTTGTTCCGAGACCCCGGAATCCCGAAAAACCGTGTATTATACACTTCAATTTCAGCCGTTCGGGAGGTAGTACCGGACCCGGTTTCCTTTTCTCCCTGTTTTTCAATCACGCGTCCTACCTCATTTCAGGAGTTAACCTGTTCGATTTCAGCCTCAAATAACGAGCTTAAACGCATTTTTTATGATAATTCGAGTTTCGGAGAATGCTGGTTTCTGGCACACCGGCACCCCCAAATGTCTTCCGTTTGGTGCTCAAATTTTGCGTGACCGCTTTATCTGACCCCAGGAACTTTCTATGCGATTTCCGGAGAATTTTGTTCCGGGACCCCGGAATCCCGAAAAACCGTGTATTAAACACTTCAATTTCAGCCGTTCGGGAGGTCGTACCGGACCCGGTTTCTTTTTCTCCCTGTTTTTTAATCACGCGTCCTACCTCATTTCAGGAGTTAACCTGTTCGATTTCAGCCTCAAATAACGAGCTTTAACGCATTTTTCACGATAATCCGAGTTTCGGCGAATCTTTGGTTTCGCACACCAAAGACCCCCCCAAATGTCTTTCTGGTGCTCAAATTTCACGTGGCCGCTTTATCTGACCCCAGGAACTTTCTATGCGATTTCCGGAGAATTTTGTTCCGGGACCCCGGAATCCCGAAAAACCGTGTATTATACACTTCAATTTCAGCCGTTCGGGAGGTCGTACGGGACCCGGTTTCTTTTTCTCCCTGTTTTTCAATCACGCGTCTTACCTCATTTCAGGAGTTAACATGTTCGATTTCAGCCTCAAATAACGAGCTTTAACGCATTTTTCACGATAATCCGAGTTTCGGCGAATCTTTGGTTTACGCTGCACACCGGCACCCCCAAATGTCTTCCGTTGGTGCTCAAATTTTGCGTGGCCGCTTTATCTGACCCCAGGAACTTTCTACGCGATTTCCGGAGAATTTTGTTCCGGGACCCCGGAATCCCGTAAAACCGTGTATTATACACTTCAATTTTAGCCGTTCGGGAGGTCGTACCGGACCCGGTTTCTTTTTCTCCCAGTTTTTCAATCACGCGTCCTACCTCATTTCAGGAGTTAACATGTTCGATTTCAGCCTCAAATAACGAGCTTTAACGCATTTTTCACGATAATCCGAGTTTCGGCGAATGCTGGTTTCTGGCACAACGGCACCCCCAAATGTCTTCCGTTGGTGCTCAAATTTTGCGTGGCCGCTTTATCTGACCCTAAGAACGTTCTATGCGATTTCCGGAGAATTTTGTTCCGAGACCCCGGAATCCCGAAAAACCGTGTATTATACACTTCAATTTCAGCCGTTCGGGAGGTAGTACCGGACCCGGTTTCCTTTTCTCCCTGTTTTTCAATCACGCGTCCTACCTCATTTCGGAGTTAACCTTGTTCGATTTCAGCCTCAAATAACGAGCTTAAACGCATTTTTCACGATAATTCGAGTTTCGGCGAATGCTGGTTTCTGGCACACCGGCACCCCCAAATGTCTTCCGTTTGGTGCTCAAATTTTGCGTGACCGCTTTATCTGACCCCAGGAACTTTCTATGCGATTTCCGGAGAATTTTGTTCCGGGACCCCAGAATCCCGAAAAACCGTGTATTATACACTTCAATTTCAGCCGTTCGGGAGGTCGTACCGGACCCGGTTTCTTTTTCTCCCTGTTTTTCAATCACGCGTCCTACCTCATTTCAGGAGTTAACCTGTTCGATTTCAGCCTCAAATAACGAGCTTTAACGCATTTTTCACGATAATCCGAGTTTCGGCGAATCTTTGGTTTACGCACACCAAAGCACCCCAAATGTCTTTCGTTGGTGCTCAAATATCACGTGGCCGCTTTATCGATCCCGGGAACTTTCTATGCGATTTCCGGAGAATTTTGTTCGGGACCCCGAATCCCGAAACCGTGTATTATACACTTCAATTTCAAATCCGTTCGGAAGGTCATACGGGACCCGGTTTCTTTTTCTCCCTGTTTTTCAATCACACGTCCTATTTCATTTCGGAGTTAACACATTCGATTTCGACCTCAAAATAACGAGCTTTAACGCATTTTCACGATAATCAGAGTTTCGGCGAATCTTGGTTTACGCACACCGGCATCTCCAAATGTCTTCCGTTGGTGCTCAAATTTTGCGTGGCCGCTTTATCGACCCCGGAACTTTCTATGCGATTTTCGGAGAATTTTGTTCCGGGACCCGGAATCCCGAAAAACCGTGAATTATACACTTCAATTTCAGCCGTTCGGGAGGTCGTACCGGACCGGTTTCTTTTTCTCCCTGTTTTTCAATCACGCGTCCTACCTCATTTCGGGAGTTAACTTTGTTCGATTTCAGCCTCAAATAACGAGCTTTAACGCATTTTCACGATAATCAGAGTTTCGGCGAATCTTTGGTTTACGCACACCGGCACCCCAAATCTCTTCCGTTGGTGCTCAAATTTTGCGTGGCCGCTTTATCTGACCCGAGGAACTTTCTATGCGATTTCCGGAAAATTTTGTTCCGGGACCCAGGAATTCCGAAAAACCGTGTATTATACACTTCAATTTCAGCCGTTCGGGAGGTCGTACCGGACCCGGTTTCTTTTTCTCCCTGTTTTTCAATCACGCGTCCTACCTTATTTCAGAGTTAACTTTGTTCGATTTCACCTCAAATAACGAGCTTTAACGCATTTTTCACGATAATCAGAGTTTCGGCGAATGTTGGTTTCGCACACCAAGGCACCCCAAATGTCTTTCATTGGTGCTCAAATTTCACGTGGCCGCTTTATCGATCCCGGGAACTTTCTATGCGATTTCCGGAGAATTTTGTGTTCGGGACCCTGGAATCCCGAAAACCGTGTATTATACACTTCAATTTCGGCCGTTCGGGAGGTCGTACGGGACCGGTTTCTTTTTCTCCTGTTTTTCAATCACACGTCCTACTTCATTTCGGGAGTTAACTGTTCGATTTCAGCCTCAAATAACGAGCTTTAACGCATTTTCACGATAATTCGAGTTTCGGCGAATCTTTGGTTTACGGCACACCGCACCCCCAAATGTCTTCCGTTGGTGCTCAAATTTTGCGTGGCCGCTTTATCGACCCCAGGAACTTTCTATGCGATTTTCGGAAAATTTTTGTTCGGGACCCGAATCCCGAAAAACCGTGTATTATACACTTTAATTTCAGCCGTTCGGGAGGTCGTACCGGACCCGGTTTCTTTTTCTCCTTGTTTTTCAATCACGCGTCCTACCTCATTTCAGGAGTTAACCTGTTCGATTTCAGCCTCAAATAACGAGCTTTAACGCATTTTCACGATAATCAGGAGTTTCGGCGAATCTTTGGTTTACGCACACCGGCACCCCCAAATGTCTTCCGTTGGTGCTCAAATTTTGCGTGGCCGCTTTATCTGACCCCAGGAACTTTCTATGCGATTTCCGGAGAATTTTGTTCCGGGACCCCGGAATCCCGAAAAACCGTGTATTATACACTTCAATTTCAGCCGTTCGGGAGGTCGTACTGGACCCGGTTTCTTTTTCTCCCTTTTTTCAATCACGCGTCCTACCTCATTTCGGTTAACTGTTCGATTTCACCTCAAATAACGAGCTTTAACGCATTTTTCACGATAATCAGAGTTTCGGCGAATGTTTGGTTTTACGGCACACCGCACCCCAAATCTCTTCCGTTGGTGCTCAAATTTTGCGTGGCCGCTTTATCGACCCCAAGAACTTTCTATGCGATTTCCGGAAATTTTGTTCGGGACCCAAGAATCCAAAAAACCGTGTATTATACACTTCAATTTCAGCCGTTCGGGAGGTCGTACTGGACCCGGTTTCTTTTCTCCCTGTTTTTCAATCACGCGTCCTACCTCATTTCAGGAGTTAGCCTGTTCGATTTCAGCCTCAAATAACGAGCTTTAACGCATTTTTCACGATAATCAGAGTTTCGGCGAATGTTGGTTTACGGCACACAAAGACCCCCAAATGTCTTCCGTTGGTGCTCAAATTTCACGTGGCCGCTTTATCTGACCCCAGGAACTTTCTATGCGATTTTCGGAGAATTTTGTTCCGGGACCCCGGAATCCCGAAAAACCGTGTATTATACACTTCAATTTCAGCCGTTCGGGAGGTCGTACCGGACCGGTTTCTTTTTCTCCTGTTTTTCAATCACACGTCCTACTCATTTCGGGAGTTAACTTTGTTCGATTTCGACCTCAAATAACGAGCTTTAACGCATTTTTCACGATAATCAGAGTTTCGGCGAATCTTTGGTTTACGCACACCGGCACCCCAAATGTCTTCCGTTGGTGCTCAAATTTTGCGTGACCGCTTTATCTGACCCCAGGAACTTTCTATGCGATTTCCGGAGAATTTTGTTCGGGACCCCGGAATCCCGAAAAAACGTGTATTATACACTTCAATTTCAGCCGTTCGGGAGGTCGTACCGGACCCGGTTTCTTTTTCTCCCTGTTTTTCAATCACGCGTCCTACCTCATTTCAGGAGTTAACTTGTTCGATTTCAGCCTCAAATAACGAGCTTTAACGCATTTTCACGATAATCAGAGTTTCGGCGAATCTTTGGTTTACGGAACACCGGCACCCCCAAATGTCTTCCGTTGGTGCTCAAATTTTGGGTGGCCGCTTTATCTGACCCCAGGGAATTTCTTTGCGAATTCCGGAGAATTTTGTTCCGGGACCCCGGAATCCCGAAAAACCGTGTATTATACACTTCAATTTCAGCCGTTCGGGAGGTCGTCTGGGACCGGTTTCTTTTTCTCCCTGTTTTTCAATCACGCGTCCTACCTCATTTCGGGAGTTAACCTGTTCGATTTCAGCCTCAAATAACGAGCTTTAACGCATTTTCACGATAATCAGAGTTTCGGCGAATCTTTGGTTTACGCACACCGGCACCCCAAATGTCTTCCGTTGGTGCTCAAATTTTGCGTGGCCCCTTTATCTGACCCCAGGAACTTTCTATGCGATTTCCGGAGAATTTTGTTCGGGACCCCGAAATCCGAAAAACCGTGTATTATACACTTCAATTTCAAGCCGTTCGGGAGGTCGTCTGGACCGGTTTCTTTTTCTCCATGTTTTTTAATCACGCGTCCTACCTCATTTCAGGAGTTAACATGTTCGATTTCAACCTCAAATAACGAGCTTTAACGCATTTTCACGATAATCAGAGTTTCGGCGAATCTTTGTTTACGGCACACCGACACCCCCAAATGTCTTCCGTTGGTGCTCAAATTTTGCGTGGCCGCTTTATCTGACCCCAGGAACTTTCTATGCGATTTCCGGAGAATTTTGTTCCGGGACCCGGAATCCAGAAAAACCGTGTATTATACACTTCAATTTCAGCCGTTCGGGAGGTCGTAACGGACCCGGTTTCTTTTTCTCCCTGTTTTTCAATCACGCGTCCTACCTCATTTCGGGAGTTAACCTGTTCGATTTCAGCCTCAAATAACGAGCTTTAACGCATTTTCACGATAATCAGAGTTTCGGCGAATCTTTTTTATGGCACACCGGCACCCCCAAATGTCTTCCGTTGGTGCTCAAATTTTGCGTGGCCGCTTTATCGACCCCAAAACTTTCTATGCGATTTCCGGAGAATTTTGTTCCGGGACCCGGAATTCCGAAAAACCGTGTATTATACACTTCAATTTCGGCCGTTCGGGAGGTCGTCTGGACCGGTTTCTTTTCTCCCTGTTTTTCAATCACGCGTCCTACCTCATTTCGGGAGTTAACTGTTCGATTTCGACCTCAAATAACGAGCTTTAACGCATTTTCACGATAATCAGAGTTTCGGCGAATCTTTGGTTTTACGCACACCGGCACCCCAAATGTCTTCCGTTGGTGCTCAAATTTTGCGTGGCCGCTTTATCGACCCCAGGAACTTTCTATGCGATTTCCGGAGAATTTTGTTCGGGACCCGAATCCCGAAAAACCGTGTATTATACACTTCAATTTCGGCCGTTCGGGAGGTCGTACCGGACCGGTTTCTTTTTCTCCTGTTTTTTTCAATCACGCGTCCTACCTCATTTCGGGAGTTAACTGTTTCGATTTCGACCTCAAATAACGAGCTTTAACGCATTTTCACGATAATCAGAGTTTCGGCGAATCTTTGGTTTACAGCACACGGCACCCCAAATGTCTTCCGTTGGTGCTCAAATTTTGCGTGGCCGCTTTATCGACCCCAGGAACTTTCTATGCGATTTCGGAGAATTTTGTTCCGGGACCCCGGAATCCCGAAAAAACGTGTATTATACACTTCAATTTCAGCCGTTCGGGAGGTCGTACGGGACCCGGTTTCTTTTTCTCCCTGTTTTTCAATCACGCGTCCTAGCTCATTTCGGGAGTTAACATGTTCGATTTCAGCCTCAAATAACGAGCTTTAACGCATTTTCACGATAATCAGAGTTTCGGCGAATGCTTTGGTTTACGCACACACGGCACCCCAAATGTCTTCCGTTGGTGCTCAAATTTTGCGTGGCCGCTTTATCGACCCCAGGAACTTTCTATGCGATTTCCGGAGAATTTTGTTCCGGGACCCGGAATTCCGAAAAACCGTGTATTATACACTTCAATTTCGGCCGTTCGGGAGGTCGTGCGGACCGGTTTCTTTTTCTCCCTGTTTTTCAATCACGCGTCCTACCTCATTTCGGGAGTTAACATGTTCGATTTCAACCTCAAATAACGAGCTTTAACGCATTTTCACGATAATCAGAGTTTCGGCGAATCTTGGTTTACGCTGCACCGGCACCCCCAAATGTCTTCCGTTGGTGCTCAAATTTTGCGTGGCCGCTTTATCGACCCCAGGAACTTTCTATGCGATTTCCGGAGAATTTTGTTCCGGGACCCGGAATTCCGAAAAACCATGTATTATACACTTCAATTTCAGCCGTTCGGGAGGTCGTACCGGATCCGGTTTCTTTTTCTTCCTGTTTTTCAATCACGCGTCCTACCTCATTTCGGGAGTTAACTTTGTTCGATTTCGACCTCAAATAACGAGCTTTAACGCATTTTCACGATAATCAGAGTTTCGGCGAATCTTTGGTTTACGCTCACAGCACCCCCAAATGTCTTCCGTTGGTGCTCAAATTTTGCGTGGCCGCTTTATCGACCCCAGGAACTTTCTATGCGATTTCCGGAGAATTTTGTTCGGGACCCGGAATCCGAAAAACCGTGTATTATACACTTCAATTTCGGCCGTTCGGGAGGTCGTCCGGACCGGTTTCTTTTTCTCCTGTTTTTCAATCACGCGTCCTACCTCATTTCGGAGTTAACTTTGTTCGATTTCGACCTCAAATAACGAGCTTTAACGCATTTTCACGATAATCAGGAGTTTCGGCGAATCTTTGGTTTACGGCACACCGGCATCCCCAAATGTCTTCCGTTGGTGCTCAAATTTTGCGTGGCCGCTTTATCGACCCCAGGAACTTTCTATGCGATTTCCGGAGAATTTTGTTTCCGGGACCCGGAATCCGAAAAACCGTGTATTATACACTTCAATTTCAGCCGTTCGGGAGGTCGTACCGGACCGGTTTCTTTTTCTCCCTGTTTTTCAATCACGCGTCCTACCTCATTTCAGGAGTTAACTGTTCGATTTCAGCCTCAAATAACGAGCTTTAACGCATTTTCACGATAATCAGAGTTTCGGCGAATCTTTGGTTTACGGCACACCGGCATCCCCAAATGTCTTCCGTTGGTGCTCAAATTTTGCGTGGCCGCTTTATCGACCCCAGGAACTTTCTATGCGATTTCCGGAGAATTTTGTTCGGGACCCGGAATCCAGAAAAACCGTGTATTATACACTTCAATTTCGGCCGTTCGGGAGGTCGTCTGGGACCCGGTTTCTTTTTCTTCCTGTTTTTCAATCACGCGTCCTACCTCATTTCGGGAGTTAACCTGTTCGATTTCGACCTCAAATAACGAGCTTTAACACATTTTTCACGATAATCCGAGTTTCGGCGAATGTTGGTTTGCGGCACACCGGCACCCCCAAATGTCTTCCGTTGGTGCTCAAATTTTGCGTGGCCGCTTTATCGACCCCAGGAACTTTCTATGCGATTTCCGGAGAATTTTGTTCGGGACCCGAATCCCGAAAAACCGTGTATTATACACTTCAATTTCGGCCGTTCGGGAGGTCGTCGGGACCGGTTTCTTTTTCTCCCTGTTTTTCAATCACGCGTCCTACCTCATTTCGGGAGTTAACTTTGTTCGATTTCGACCTCAAATAACGAGCTTTAACGCATTTTCACGATAATCAGAGTTTCGGCGAATCTTTGGTTTACGGCACACCGGCATCCCCAAATGTCTTCCGTTGGTGCTCAAATTTTGCGTGGCCGCTTTATCGACCCCAGGAACTTTCTATGCGATTTCCGGAGAATTTTGTTCCGGGACCCGGAATCCCGAAAAACCGTGTATTATACACTTCAATTTCGGCCGTTCGGGAGGTCGTAAATGGGACCGGTTTCTTTTTCTCCCTGTTTTTCAATCACGCGTCCTACCTCATTTCGGGAGTTAACTTTGTTCGATTTCGACCTCAAATAACGAGCTTTAACGCATTTTCACGATAATCAGAGTTTCGGCGAATCTTGGTTTCGGCACACCGGCACCCCCAAATGTCTTCCGTTGGTGCTCAAATTTTGCGTGGCCGCTTTATCGACCCCAGGAACTTTCTATGCGATTTCCGGAGAATTTTGTTCGGGACCCGGAATCCAGAAAAACCGTGTATTATACACTTCAATTTCGGCCGTTCGGGAGGTCGTAACGGACCCGGTTTCTTTTTCTCCCTGTTTTTCAATCACGCGTCCTACCTCATTTCGGGAGTTAACTTTGTTCGATTTCGACCTCAAATAACGAGCTTTAACGCATTTTCACGATAATCAGGAGTTTCGGCGAATCTTTGGTTTACGCACACAAGGCACCCCCAAATGTCTTCCGTTGGTGCTCAAATTTTGCGTGGCCGCTTTATCGACCCCAGGAACTTTCTATGCGATTTCCGGAGAATTTTGTTCCGGGACCCGAATCCGAAAAAGTGTGTATTATACACTTCAATTTCGGCCGTTCGGGAGGTCGTGGGACCGGTTTCTTTTTCTCCCTGTTTTTCAATCACGCGTCCTACCTCATTTCGGGAGTTAACTTTGTTCGATTTCGACCTCAAATAACGAGCTTTAACGCATTTTCACGATAATCAGAGTTTCGGCGAATCTTGGTTTACGCTTACACCGCACCCCAAATGTCTTCCGTTGGTGCTCAAATTTTGCGTGGCCGCTTTATCGACCCCAGGAACTTTCTATGCGATTTCGGAGAATTTTGTTCCGGGACCCCGGAATTCCGAAAAACCGTGTATTATACACTTCAATTTCGGCCGTTCGGGAGGTCGTGCTGGGACCGGTTTCTTTTTCTCCCTATTTTTCAATCACGCGTCCTAGCTCATTTCGGGAGTTAACATGTTCGATTTCAGCCTCAAATAACGAGCTTTAACGCATTTTCACGATAATCAGAGTTTCGGCGAATCTTTGGTTTACGCACACCGGCACCCCCAAATGTCTTCCGTTGGTGCTCAAATTTTGCGTGGCCGCTTTATCGACCCCAGGAACTTTCTATGCGATTTCCGGAGAATTTTGTTCGGGACCCGGAATCCGAAAAACCGTGTATTATACACTTCAATTTCGGCCGTTCGGGAGGTCGTCTGGGACCGGTTTCTTTTTCTTCCTGTTTTTCAATCACGCGTCCTACCTCATTTCGGGAGTTAACCTGTTCGATTTCAGCCTCAAATAACGAGCTTTAACGCATTTTCACGATAATCAGAGTTTCGGCGAATCTTTGGTTTTACGGCACACCGGCACCCCCAAATGTCTTCCGTTGGTGCTCAAATTTTGCGTGGCCGCTTTATCGACCCCAGGAACTTTCTATGCGATTTCCGGAGAATTTTGTTCCGGGACCCGGAATTCCGAAAAACCGTGTATTATACACTTCAATTTCGGCCGTTCGGGAGGTCGTCTGGGACCGGTTTCTTTTTCTTCCTGTTTTTCAATCACGCGTCCTACCTCATTTCGGGAGTTAACTTTGTTCGATTTCGACCTCAAATAACGAGCTTTAACGCATTTTCACGATAATCAGGAGTTTCGGCGAATCTTTGGTTTACGCACACCGGCACCCCAAATGTCTTCCGTTGGTGCTCAAATTTTGCGTGGCCGCTTTATCGACCCCAGGAACTTTCTATGCGATTTCCGGAGAATTTTGTTCGGGATCCCGGAATCCCGAAAAACCGTGTATTATACACTTCAATTTCGCCGTTCGGGAGGTCGTACCGGACCGGTTTCTTTTTCTCCCTGTTTTTCAATCACGCGTCCTACCTCATTTCGGGAGTTAACTTTGTTCGATTTCGACCTCAAATAACGAGCTTTAACGCATTTTCACGATAATCAGAGTTTCGGCGAATCTTTGGTTTCGGCACACCAAGGCACCCCAAATGTCTTCCGTTGGTGCTCAAATTTTGCGTGGCCGCTTTATCGACCCCAGGAACTTTCTATGCGATTTCCGGAGAATTTTGTTCGGGACCCGGAATCCGAAAAACCGTGTATTATACACTTCAATTTCGGCCGTTCGGGAGGTCGTACCGGACCGGTTTCTTTTTCTCCCTGTTTTTCAATCACGCGTCCTACCTCATTTCGAGGAGTTAACTTTGTTCGATTTCGACCTCAAATAACGAGCTTTAACGCATTTTCACGATAATCAGAGTTTCGGCGAATCTTTGGTTTTTACGCACACCGGCACCCCCAAATGTCTTCCGTTGGTGCTCAAATTTTGCGTGGCCGCTTTATCTGACCCAGGAACTTTCTATGCGATTTCCGGAGAATTTTGTTCCGGGACCCGGAATCCCCAAAAACCGTGTATTATACACTTCAATTTCGGCCGTTCGGGAGGTCGTACGGGACCCGTTTCTTTTTCTCCTTTTTTCAATCACGCGTCCTACCTCATTTCGGGAGTTAACTGTTCGATTTCGACCTCAAATAACGAGCTTTAACGCATTTTCACGATAATCAGAGTTTCGGCGAATCTTTGGTTTACGCACCGGCACCCCCAAATGTCTTCCGTTGGTGCTCAAATTTTGCGTGGCCGCTTTATCGACCCCAGGAACTTTCTATGCGATTTCCGGAGAATTTTGTTCGGGACCCGGAATCCGAAAAACCGTGTATTATACACTTCAATTTCGGCCGTTCGGGAGGTCGTACGGGACCCGGTTTCTTTTTCTTCCTGTTTTTCAATCACGCGTCCTACCTCATTTCGGGAGTTAACTTTGTTCGATTTCGACCTCAAATAACGAGCTTTAACGCATTTTCACGATAATCAGAGTTTCGGCGAATCTTTGGTTTACGCACACCGGCACCCCCAAATGTCTTCCGTTGGTGCTCAAATTTTGCGTGGCCGCTTTATCTGACCCCGGGAACTTTCTATGCGATTTTCGGAGAATTTTGTTCCGGGACCCGGAATCCCGAAAAACCGTGTATTATACACTTCAATTTCGGCCGTTCGGGAGGTCGTGCGGACCGGTTTCTTTTTCTCCCTGTTTTTCAATCACGCGTCCTACCTCATTTCGGGAGTTAACTTTGTTCGATTTCGACCTCAAATAACGAGCTTTAACGCATTTTCACGATAATCAGAGTTTCGGCGAATGTTTGGTTTCGGCACACCGGCACCCCCAAATGTCTTCCGTTGGTGCTCAAATTTTGCGTGGCCGCTTTATCGACCCCAGGAACTTTCTATGCGATTTCCGGAGAATTTTGTTCCGGGACCCGGAATCCCGAAAAACCGTGTATTATACACTTCAATTTCGGCCGTTCGGGAGGTCGTGCCGGACCCGGTTTCTTTTTCTTCCTGTTTTTCAATCACGCGTCCTACCTCATTTCGGGAGTTAACTTTCGATTTCGACCTCAAATAACGAGCTTTAACGCATTTTCACGATAATCAGAGTTTCGGCGAATCTTTGGTTTACGGCACACCGGCATCCCCAAATGTCTTCCGTTGGTGCTCAAATTTTGCGTGGCCGCTTTATCGACCCCAGGAACTTTCTATGCGATTTCCGGAGAATTTTGTTCGGGACCCGGAATCCGAAAAACCGTGTATTATACACTTCAATTTCGGCCGTTCGGGAGGTCGTGGGACCGGTTTCTTTTTCTTCCTGTTTTTCAATCACGCGTCCTACCTCATTTCGGGAGTTAACTTTGTTCGATTTCGACCTCAAATAACGAGCTTTAACGCATTTTCACGATAATCAGAGTTTCGGCGAATGCTTTGGTTTACGGCACACCGGCATCCCCAAATGTCTTCCGTTGGTGCTCAAATTTTGCGTGGCCGCTTTATCGACCCCAGGAACTTTCTATGCGATTTCCGGAGAATTTTGTTACGGGACCCGGAATCCCAAAAAACCGTGTATTATACACTTCAATTTCGGCCGTTCGGGAGGTCGTCTGGGACCGGTTTCTTTTTCTCCCTGTTTTTCAATCACGCGTCCTACCTCATTTCGGGAGTTAACTTTGTTCGATTTCGACCTCAAATAACGAGCTTTAACGCATTTTCACGATAATCAGGAGTTTCGGCGAATGTTGGTTTACGCACACCGGCACCCCCAAATGTCTTCCGTTGGTGCTCAAATTTTGCGTGGCCGCTTTATCGACCCCAGGAACTTTCTATGCGATTTCCGGAGAATTTTGTTCGGGACCCGGAATCCAGAAAAACCGTGTATTATACACTTCAATTTCGGCCGTTCGGGAGGTCGTCTGGGACCGGTTTCTTTTTCTCCTGTTTTTTTCAATCACGCGTCCTACCTCATTTCGGGAGTTAACTGTTCGATTTCGACCTCAAATAACGAGCTTTAACGCATTTTCACGATAATCAGAGTTTCGGCGAATCTTTGGTTTACGCACACCGGCACCCCCAAATGTCTTCCGTTGGTGCTCAAATTTTGCGTGGCCGCTTTATCTGACCCCGGGAACTTTCTATGCGATTTCCGGAGAATTTTTGTTCGGGACCCGGAATCCCGAAAAACCGTGTATTATACACTTCAATTTCGGCCGTTCGGGAGGTCGTACGGGACCCGGTTTCTTTTTCTTCCTGTTTTTCAATCACGCGTCCTACCTCATTTCGGGAGTTAACCTGTTCGATTTCGACCTCAAATAAACGAGCTTTAACGCATTTTCACGATAATCAGGAGTTTCGGCGAATCTTTGGTTTACGCACACCGGCACCCCCAAATGTCTTCCGTTGGTGCTCAAATTTTGCGTGGCCGCTTTATCTGACCCCAGGAACTTTCTATGCGATTTCCGGAGAATTTTGTTCCGGGACCCCGGAATCCCAAAAACCGTGTATTATACACTTCAATTTCGGCCGTTCGGGAGGTCGTATCGGACCCGGTTTCTTTTTCTTCCTGTTTTTCAATCACGCGTCCTACCTCATTTCGGGAGTTAACTTTGTTCGATTTCGACCTCAAATAACGAGCTTTAACGCATTTTCACGATAATCAGAGTTTCGGCGAATCTTTGGTTTACGGCACACCGGCACCCCCAAATGTCTTCCGTTGGTGCTCAAATTTTGCGTGGCCGCTTTATCTGACCCCAGGAACTTTCTATGCGATTTCCGGAGAATTTTGTTTCGGGACCCCGGAATCCTGAAAAACCGTGTATTATACACTTCAATTTCAGCCGTTCGGGAGGTCGTACCGGACCGGTTTCTTTTTCTCCCTGTTTTTCAATCACGCGTCCTACCTCATTCCGGGAGTTAACTTTGTTCGATTTCGACCTCAAATAACGAGCTTTAACGCATTTTCACGATAATCAGGAGTTTCGGCGAATCTTTGGTTTACGGCACACCGGCACCCCCAAATGTCTTCCGTTGGTGCTCAAATTTTGCGTGGCCGCTTTATCGACCCCAGGAACTTTCTATGCGATTTCCGGAGAATTTTGTTCGGGACCCGGAATCCGAAAAACAAAAACCGTGTATTATACACTTCAATTTCGGCCGTTCGGGAGGTCGTCGGACCGGTTTCTTTTTCTTCCTGTTTTTCAATCACGCGTCCTACCTCATTTCGGGAGTTAACTTTGTTCGATTTCAGCCTCAAATAACGAGCTTTAACGCATTTTCACGATAATCAGAGTTTCGGCGAATCTTGGTTTACGGCACACAGGCACCCCAAATGTCTTCCGTTGGTGCTCAAATTTTGCGTGGCCGCTTTATCGACCCCAGGAACTTTCTATGCGATTTCCGGAGAATTTTGTTCGGGACCCGGAATCCGAAAAACCGTGTATTATACACTTCAATTTCGGCCGTTCGGGAGGTCGTACCGGACCGGTTTCTTTTTCTCCCTGTTTTTCAATCACGCGTCCTACCTCATTTCGGGAGTTAACTTTGTTCGATTTCGACCTCAAATAACGAGCTTTAACGCATTTTCACGATAATCAGAGTTTCGGCGAATCTTTGGTTTACGGCACACCGGCATCCCCAAATGTCTTCCGTTGGTGCTCAAATTTTGCGTGGCCGCTTTATCGACCCCAGGAACTTTCTATGCGATTTCCGGAGAATTTTGTTCCGGGACCCGGAATCCCGAAAAACCGTGTATTATACACTTCAATTTCGGCCGTTCGGGAGGTCGTGCCGGACCCGGTTTCTTTTTCTTCCTGTTTTTCAATCACGCGTCCTACCTCATTTCGGGAGTTAACTTTGTTCGATTTCGACCTCAAATAACGAGCTTTAACGCATTTTCACGATAATCAGAGTTTCGGCGAATCTTTGGTTTACACACACCGGCACCCCAAATGTCTTCCGTTGGTGCTCAAATTTTGCGTGGCCGCTTTATCGACCCCAGGAACTTTCTATGCGATTTCCGGAGAATTTTGTTCGGGACCCGGAATCCAGAAAAACCGTGTATTATACACTTCAATTTCGGCCGTTCGGGAGGTCGTCTGGGACCGGTTTCTTTTTCTCCTGTTTTTTCAATCACGCGTCCTACCTCATTTCGGGAGTTAACTTTGTTCGATTTCGACCTCAAATAACGAGCTTTAACGCATTTTCACGATAATCAGAGTTTCGGCGAATCTTTGGTTTACAGCTGCACAGCACCCCAAATGTCTTCCGTTGGTGCTCAAATTTTGCGTGGCCGCTTTATCGACCCCAGGAACTTTCTATGCGATTTCCGGAGAATTTTGTTCCGGGACCCGGAATCCAGAAAAACCGTGTATTATACACTTCAATTTCGGCCGTTCGGGAGGTCGTCTGGGACCGGTTTCTTTTTCTTCCTGTTTTTCAATCACGCGTCCTACCTCATTTCGGGAGTTAACTTTGTTCGATTTCGACCTCAAATAACGAGCTTTAACGCATTTTCACGATAATCAGAGTTTCGGCGAATCTTTGGTTTACGGCACACAGGCACCCCAAATGTCTTCCGTTGGTGCTCAAATTTTGCGTGGCCGCTTTATCGACCCCAGGAACTTTCTATGCGATTTCCGGAGAATTTTGTTCCGGGACCCGGAATCCCGAAAAACCGTGTATTATACACTTCAATTTCGGCCGTTCGGGAGGTCGTACCGGACCGGTTTCTTTTTCTCCTTTTTTTTCAATCACGCGTCCTACCTCATTTCGGAGTTAACTTTGTTCGATTTCGACCTCAAATAACGAGCTTTAACGCATTTTCACGATAATCAGGAGTTTCGGCGAATCTTTGGTTTACGGCACACCGGCACCCCCAAATGTCTTCCGTTGGTGCTCAAATTTTGCGTGGCCGCTTTATCGACCCCAGGAACTTTCTATGCGATTTCCGGAGAATTTTGTTCGGGACCCGGAATCCAGAAAAACCGTGTATTATACACTTCAATTTCGGCCGTTCGGGAGGTCGTCTGGGACCCGGTTTCTTTTTCTTCCTGTTTTTCAATCACGCGTCCTACCTCATTTCGGGAGTTAACTTTGTTCGATTTCGACCTCAAATAACGAGCTTTAACGCATTTTCACGATAATCAGGTTTTCGGCGAATCTTTGGTTTACGCACACCGGCACCCCAAATGTCTTCCGTTGGTGCTCAAATTTTGCGTGGCCGCTTTATCGACCCCAGGAACTTTCTATGCGATTTCCGGAGAATTTTGTTCGGGACCGGAATCCCAGAAAAACGTGTATTATACACTTCAATTTCAGCCGTTCGGGAGGTCGTACCGGATCCGGTTTCTTTTTCTTCCTGTTTTTCAATCACGCGTCCTACCTCATTTCGGGAGTTAACTTTGTTCGATTTCGACCTCAAATAACGAGCTTTAACGCATTTTCACGATAATCAGGAGTTTCGGCGAATCTTTGGTTTACGGCACACCGGCACCCCCAAATGTCTTCCGTTGGTGCTCAAATTTTGCGTGGCCGCTTTATCGACCCCAGGAACTTTCTATGCGATTTCCGGAGAATTTTGTTCCGGGACCCGGAATCCCGAAAAACCGTGTATTATACACTTCAATTTCGGCCGTTCGGGAGGTCGTACGGACCGGTTTCTTTTCTCCTGTTTTTCAATCACGCGTCCTACCTCATTTCGGGAGTTAACTTTGTTCGATTTCGACCTCAAATAACGAGCTTTAACGCATTTTCACGATAATCAGAGTTTTCGGCGAATCTTTGGTTTACGGCACACCGGCATCCCCAAATGTCTTCCGTTGGTGCTCAAATTTTGCGTGGCCGCTTTATCGACCCCAGGAACTTTCTATGCGATTTCCGGAGAATTTTGTTCGGGACCCGAATCCCAGAAAAACGTGTATTATACACTTCAATTTCAGCCGTTCGGGAGGTCGTACCGGATCCGGTTTCTTTTTCTTCCTGTTTTTCAATCACGCGTCCTACCTCATTTCGGGAGTTAACTGTTCGATTTCGACCTCAAATAACGAGCTTTAACGCATTTTCACGATAATCAGAGTTTCGGCGAATCTTTGGTTTACGGCACACCGGCACCCCCAAATGTCTTCCGTTGGTGCTCAAATTTTGCGTGGCCGCTTTATCGACCCCAGGAACTTTCTATGCGATTTCCGGAGAATTTTGTTCGGGACCCGGAATCCAGAAAAACCGTGTATTATACACTTCAATTTCGGCCGTTCGGGAGGTCGTCTGGGACCGGTTTCTTTTTCTTCCTGTTTTTCAATCACGCGTCCTACCTCATTTCGGGAGTTAACTTTGTTCGATTTCGACCTCAAATAACGAGCTTTAACGCATTTTCACGATAATCAGTTTCGGCGAATGTTTGGTTTACGGCACACCGGCATCCCCAAATGTCTTCCGTTGGTGCTCAAATTTTGCGTGGCCGCTTTATCGACCCCAGGAACTTTCTATGCGATTTCCGGAGAATTTTGTTCGGGACCCGGAATCCGAAAAACCGTGTATTATACACTTCAATTTCGGCCGTTCGGGAGGTCGTACCGGAACCGGTTTCTTTTTCTTCCTGTTTTTCAATCACGCGTCCTACCTCATTTCGGGAGTTAACTTTGTTCGATTTCGACCTCAAATAACGAGCTTTAACGCATTTTCACGATAATCCGAGTTTCGGCGAATGCTGGTTTACGGCACACCGGCACCCCCAAATGTCTTCCGTTGGTGCTCAAATTTTGCGTGGCCGCTTTATCGACCCCAGGAACTTTCTATGCGATTTCCGGAGAATTTTGTTCGGGACCCCGGAATCCCGAAAAACCGTGTATTATACACTTCAATTTCGGCCGTTCGGGAGGTCGTACGGACCGGTTTCTTTTTCTTCCTGTTTTTCAATCACGCGTCCTACCTCATTTCGGGAGTTAACTTTGTTCGATTTCGACCTCAAATAACGAGCTTTAACGCATTTTCACGATAATCAGGAGTTTCGGCGAATCTTTGGTTTACGGCACACCGGCACCCCCAAATGTCTTCCGTTGGTGCTCAAATTTTGCGTGGCCGCTTTATCGACCCCAGGAACTTTCTATGCGATTTCCGGAGAATTTTGTTCGGGACCCGGAATCCGAAAAACCGTGTATTATACACTTCAATTTCGGCCGTTCGGGAGGTCGTACTGGACCGGTTTCTTTTTCTCCCTGTTTTTCAATCACGCGTCCTACCTCATTTCGGGAGTTAACTTTGTTCGATTTCGACCTCAAATAACGAGCTTTAACGCATTTTCACGATAATCAGAGTTTCGGCGAATCTTTGGTTTACGGCACACCGGCATCCCCAAATGTCTTCCGTTGGTGCTCAAATTTTGCGTGGCCGCTTTATCGACCCCAGGAACTTTCTATGCGATTTCCGGAGAATTTTGTTCGGGACCCGGAATCCCAGAAAAACCGTGTATTATACACTTCAATTTCAGCCGTTCGGGAGGTCGTACTGGACCGGTTTCTTTTTCTCCCTGTTTTTCAATCACGCGTCCTACCTCATTTCGGGAGTTAACTTTGTTCGATTTCGACCTCAAATAACGAGCTTTAACGCATTTTCACGATAATCAGAGTTTCGGCGAATCTTTGGTTTACGGCACACCGGCACCCCCAAATGTCTTCCGTTGGTGCTCAAATTTTGCGTGGCCGCTTTATCGACCCCAGGAACTTTCTATGCGATTTCCGGAGAATTTTGTTCCGGGACCCGGAATCCCGAAAAACCGTGTATTATACACTTCAATTTCGGCCGTTCGGGAGGTCGTGCCGGACCCGGTTTCTTTTTCTCCCTGTTTTTCAATCACGCGTCCTACCTCATTTCGGGAGTTAACTTTGTTCGATTTCGACCTCAAATAACGAGCTTTAACGCATTTTCACGATAATCAGAGTTTCGGCGAATCTTTGGTTTACGCACACCGGCACCCCAAATGTCTTCCGTTGGTGCTCAAATTTTGCGTGGCCGCTTTATCGACCCCAGGAACTTTCTATGCGATTTCCGGAGAATTTTGTTCCGGGACTCCGGAATCCCGAAAAACCGTGTATTATACACTTCAATTTCAGCCGTTCGGGAGGTCGTACTGGACCCGGTTTCTTTTTCTCCTGTTTTTCAATCACGCGTCCTACCTCATTTCAGGAGTTAACTGTTCGATTTCAGCCTCAAATAACGAGCTTTAACGCATTTTCACGATAATCAGAGTTTCGGCGAATCTTTGGTTTACGGCACACCGGCACCCCCAAATGTCTTCCGTTGGTGCTCAAATTTTGCGTGGCCGCTTTATCGACCCCAGGAACTTTCTATGCGATTTCCGGAGAATTTTGTTCGGGACCCGGAATCCGAAAAACCGTGTATTATACACTTCAATTTCGGCCGTTCGGGAGGTCGTCTGGGACCGGTTTCTTTTTCTTCCTGTTTTTCAATCACGCGTCCTACCTCATTTCGGGAGTTAACTTTGTTCGATTTCGACCTCAAATAACGAGCTTTAACGCATTTTCACGATAATCAGGAGTTTCGGCGAATCTTTGGTTTACGGCACACCGGCACCCCCAAATGTCTTCCGTTGGTGCTCAAATTTTGCGTGGCCGCTTTATCGACCCCAGGAACTTTCTATGCGATTTCCGGAGAATTTTGTTCCGGGACCCGGAATCCCGAAAAACCGTGTATTATACACTTCAATTTCGGCCGTTCGGGAGGTCGTAACGGACCCGGTTTCTTTTTCTCCCTGTTTTTCAATCACGCGTCCTACCTCATTTCGGGAGTTAACTTTGTTCGATTTCGACCTCAAATAACGAGCTTTAACGCATTTTCACGATAATCAGTTTTCGGCGAATCTTTGGTTTACGCACACCGGCACCCCAAATGTCTTCCGTTGGTGCTCAAATTTTGCGTGGCCGCTTTATCGACCCCAGGAACTTTCTATGCGATTTCCGGAGAATTTTGTTCCGGGACCCGGAATCCCGAAAAACCATGTATTATACACTTCAATTTCAGCCGTTCGGGAGGTCGTACCGGATCCGGTTTCTTTTTCTTCCTGTTTTTCAATCACGCGTCCTACCTCATTTCGGGAGTTAACTTTGTTCGATTTCGACCTCAAATAACGAGCTTTAACGCATTTTCACGATAATCAGAGTTTCGGCGAATCTTTGGTTTACGCACACCGGCACCCCCAAATGTCTTCCGTTGGTGCTCAAATTTTGCGTGGCCGCTTTATCGACCCCAGGAACTTTCTATGCGATTTCCGGAGAATTTTGTTCGGGACCCGGAATCCAGAAAAACCGTGTATTATACACTTCAATTTCGGCCGTTCGGGAGGTCGTCTGGGACCGGTTTCTTTTTCTCCCTGTTTTTCAATCACGCGTCCTACCTCATTTCGGGAGTTAACTTTGTTCGATTTCGACCTCAAATAACGAGCTTTAACGCATTTTCACGATAATCCGAGTTTCGGCGAATGCTGGTTTCTGGCACACCGGCACCCCCAAATGTCTTCCGTTGGTGCTCAAATTTTGCGTGGCCGCTTTATCTGACCCCAGGAACTTTCTATGCGATTTCCGGAGAATTTTGTTCCGGGACCCGGAATCCCGAAAAACCGTGTATTATACACTTCAATTTCGGCCGTTCGGGAGGTCGTGGGACCGGTTTCTTTTTCTCCTGTTTTTTTTCAATCACGCGTCCTACCTCATTTCGGGTTAACTTTGTTCGATTTCGACCTCAAATAACGAGCTTTAACGCATTTTCACGATAATCAGAGTTTCGGCGAATCTTTGGTTTACGGCACACCGGCACCCCCAAATGTCTTCCGTTGGTGCTCAAATTTTGCGTGGCCGCTTTATCTGACCCCAGGAACTTTCTATGCGATTTCCGGAGAATTTTGTTCCGGGACCCGGAATCCCGAAAAACCGTGTATTATACACTTCAATTTCAGCCGTTCGGGAGGTCGTACCGGACCCGGTTTCTTTTTCTCCCTGTTTTTCAATCACGCGTCCTACCTCATTCCGGGAGTTAACTTGTTCGATTTCGACCTCAAATAACGAGCTTTAACGCATTTTCACGATAATCAGAGTTTCGGCGAATCTTTGGTTTACGGCACACCGCACCCCCAAATGTCTTCCGTTGGTGCTCAAATTTTGCGTGGCCGCTTTATCGACCCCAGGAACTTTCTATGCGATTTCCGGAGAATTTTGTTACGGGACCCGGAATCCCAAAAAACCGTGTATTATACACTTCAATTTCGGCCGTTCGGGAGGTCGTGCCGGACCCGGTTTCTTTTTCTTCCTGTTTTTCAATCACGCGTCCTACCTCATTTCGGGAGTTAACTTTCGATTTCGACCTCAAATAACGAGCTTTAACGCATTTTCACGATAATCAGAGTTTCGGCGAATCTTTGGTTTACTTTGCACCGGCACCCCCAAATGTCTTCCGTTGGTGCTCAAATTTTGCGTGGCCGCTTTATCGACCCCAGGAACTTTCTATGCGATTTCCGGAGAATTTTGTTACGGGACCCGGAATCCCAAAAAACCGTGTATTATACACTTCAATTTCGGCCGTTCGGGAGGTCGTCTGGGGACCGGTTTCTTTTTCTTCCTGTTTTTCAATCACGCGTCCTACCTCATTTCGGGAGTTAACTTTGTTCGATTTCGACCTCAAATAACGAGCTTTAACGCATTTTCACGATAATCAGAGTTTCGGCGAATCTTTGGTTTTACGCACACCGGCACCCCCAAATGTCTTCCGTTGGTGCTCAAATTTTGCGTGGCCGCTTTATCGACCCCAGGAACTTTCTATGCGATTTCCGGAGAATTTTGTTCCGGGACCCGGAATCCCGAAAAACCGTGTATTATACACTTCAATTTCGGCCGTTCGGGAGGTCGTACCGGGACCGGTTTCTTTTTCTCCTGTTTTCAATCACGCGTCCTACCTCATTTCGGGAGTTAACTTTGTTCGATTTCGACCTCAAATAACGAGCTTTAACGCATTTTCACGATAATCAGAGTTTCGGCGAATCTTTGGTTTACGCACACCGGCACCCCCAAATGTCTTCCGTTGGTGCTCAAATTTTGCGTGGCCGCTTTATCGACCCCAGGAACTTTCTATGCGATTTCCGGAGAATTTTGTTACGGGACCCGGAATCCCAAAAAACCGTGTATTATACACTTCAATTTCGGCCGTTCGGGAGGTCGTGGGACCGGTTTCTTTTTCTTCCTGTTTTTCAATCACGCGTCCTACCTCATTTCGGGAGTTAACTGTTCGATTTCGACCTCAAATAACGAGCTTTAACGCATTTTCACGATAATCAGTTTCGGCGAATCTTTGGTTTACGCACACACGCACCCCCAAATGTCTTCCGTTGGTGCTCAAATTTTGCGTGGCCGCTTTATCGACCCCAGGAACTTTCTATGCGATTTCCGGAGAATTTTGTTCCGGGACCCCGGAATCCGAAAAAACCGTGTATTATACACTTCAATTTCAGCCGTTCGGGAGGTCGTACCGGACCAGGTTTCTTTTTTCTCCCTGTTTTTCAATCACGCGTCCTACCTCATTTCGGGAGTTAACTTTGTTCGATTTCGACCTCAAATAACGAGCTTTAACGCATTTTCACGATAATCAGAGTTTCGGCGAATCTTTGGTTTACGGCACACCGGCACCCCCAAATGTCTTCCGTTGGTGCTCAAATTTTGCGTGGCCGCTTTATCTGACCCCAGGAACTTTCTATGCGATTTCCGGAGAATTTTGTTCCGGGACCCGGAATCCAGAAAAACCGTGTATTATACACTTCAATTTCAGCCGTTCGGGAGGTCGTACCGGACCCGGTTTCTTTTTCTCCTGTTTTTCAATCACGCGTCCTACCTCATTTCGGGAGTTAACACATTCGATTTCGACCTCAAATAACGAGCTTTAACGCATTTTCACGATAATCAGGGTTTCGGCGAATCTTTGGTTTACGCACACCGGCAACCCCAAATGTCTTCCGTTGGTGCTCAAATTTTGCGTGGCCGCTTTATCTGACCCCAGGAACTTTCTATGCGATTTACGGAGAATTTTGTTCCGGGACCCGGAATCCCGAAAAACCGTGTATTATACACTTCAATTTCAGCTTTGGGAGGTCGTACCGGACCCGGTTTCTTTTTCTCCCTGTTTTTCAATCACGCGTCCTACCTCATTCCGGGAGTTAACTTGTTCGATTTCAGCCTCAAATAACGAGCTTTAACGCATTTTTCACGATAATCCGAGTTTCGGCGAATCTTTGGTTTACGGCACACCGGCATCCCCAAATGTCTTCCGTTGGTGCTCAAATTTTGCGTGGCCGCTTTATCTGACCCCAGGAACTTTCTATGCGATTTCCGGAGAATTTTGTTCCGGGACCTCGGAATCCCGAAAAACCGTGTATTATACACTTCAATTTCAGCCGTTCGGGAGGTCGTACCGGACCGGTTTCTTTTTCTCCCTGTTTTTCAATCACGCGTCCTACCTCATTTCAGGAGTTAACTTTGTTCGATTTCGACCTCAAATAACGAGCTTTAACGCATTTTCACGATAATCAGAGTTTCGGCGAATCTTTGGTTTACGCACACCGGCACCCCAAATGTCTTCCGTTGGTGCTCAAATTTTGCGTGGCCGCTTTATCGACCCCAGGAACTTTCTATGCGATTTCCGGAGAATTTTGTTCGGGACCCGAATCCCAGAAAAACCGTGTATTATACACTTCAATTTCAGCCGTTCGGGAGGTCGTACCGGATCCGGTTTCTTTTTCTTCCTGTTTTTCAATCACGCGTCCTACCTCATTTCG
Organism: Silene latifolia; assembly: GCF_048544455.1. NCBI lineage: Eukaryota > Viridiplantae > Streptophyta > Magnoliopsida > Caryophyllales > Caryophyllaceae > Silene > Silene latifolia. The sequence goes on from NC_133526.1 coordinate 199,012,145, forward strand.
GGAGTTAACTTTGTTCGATTTCGACCTCAAATAACGAGCTTTAACGCATTTTCACGATAATCAGAGTTTCGGCGAATCTTTGGTTTACGGCACACCGGCACCCCCAAATGTCTTCCGTTGGTGCTCAAATTTTGCGTGGCCGCTTTATCTGACCCCAGGAACTTTCTATGCGATTTCCGGAGAATTTTGTTCCGGGACCCCGGAATCCCGAAAAACCGTGTATTATACACTTCAATTTCGGCCGTTCGGGAGGTTGTAGCGGACCCGGTTTCTTTTTCTTCCTGTTTTTCAATCACGCGTCCTACCTCATTTCGGGAGTTAACTTTGTTCGATTTCGACCTCAAATAACGAGCTTTAACGCATTTTCACGATAATCAGAGTTTCGGCGAATCTTTGGTTTTACGGCACACCGGCACCCCCAAATGTCTTCCGTTGGTGCTCAAATTTTGCGTGGCCGCTTTATCGACCCCAGGAACTTTCTATGCGATTTCCGGAGAATTTTGTTCGGGACCCGGAATCCCAGAAAAACCGTGTATTATACACTTCAATTTCAGCCGTTCGGGAGGTCGTCCGGACCCGGTTTCTTTTTCTCCCTGTTTTTCAATCACGCGTCCTACCTCATTTCGGGAGTTAACTTTCGATTTCGACCTCAAATAACGAGCTTTAACGCATTTTCACGATAATCAGGTTTCGGCGAATCTTTGGTTTACGGCACACCGGCACCCCCAAATGTCTTCCGTTGGTGCTCAAATTTTGCGTGGCCGCTTTATCGACCCCAGGAACTTTCTATGCGATTTCCGGAGAATTTTGTTCCGGGACCCGGAATCCCGAAAAACCGTGTATTATACACTTCAATTTCGGCCGTTCGGGAGGTCGTACCGGACCGGTTTCTTTTTCTCCTGTTTTCAATCACGCGTCCTACCTCATTTCGGGAGTTAACTTTGTTCGATTTCGACCTCAAATAACGAGCTTTAACGCATTTTCACGATAATCAGAGTTTCGGCGAATCTTTGGTTTACGCACACCGGCACCCCAAATGTCTTCCGTTGGTGCTCAAATTTTGCGTGGCCGCTTTATCGACCCCAGGAACTTTCTATGCGATTTCCGGAGAATTTTGTTCCGGGACCCGGAATCCCCAAAAACCGTGTATTATACACTTCAATTTCGGCCGTTCGGGAGGTCGTACGGGACCCGGTTTCTTTTTCTTCCTGTTTTTCAATCACGCGTCCTACCTCATTTCGGGAGTTAACTTTGTTCGATTTCGACCTCAAATAACGAGCTTTAACGCATTTTCACGATAATCAGAGTTTCGGCGAATCTTTGGTTTTACGGCACACCGGCACCCCCAAATGTCTTCCGTTGGTGCTCAAATTTTGCGTGGCCGCTTTATCGACCCCAGGAACTTTCTATGCGATTTCCGGAGAATTTTGTTCCGGGACCCGGAATCCCGAAAAACCGTGTATTATACACTTCAATTTCGGCCGTTCGGGAGGTCGTGGGACCGGTTTCTTTTTCTCCCTGTTTTTCAATCACGCGTCCTACCTCATTTCAGGAGTTAACTTGTTCGATTTCCGCCTCAAATAACGAGCTTTAACGCATTTTCACGATAATCAGAGTTTCGGCGAATCTTTGGTTTACGGCACACCGGCATCCCCAAATGTCTTCCGTTGGTGCTCAAATTTTGCGTGGCCGCTTTATCGACCCCAGGAACTTTCTATGCGATTTCCGGAGAATTTTGTTCCGGGACCCGGAATCCCGAAAAACCGTGTATTATACACTTCAATTTCGGCCGTTCGGGAGGTCGTACCGGATCCGGTTTCTTTTTCTTCCTGTTTTTCAATCACGCGTCCTACCTCATTTCGGGAGTTAACTTTGTTCGATTTCGACCTCAAATAACGAGCTTTAACGCATTTTCACGATAATCAGGAGTTTCGGCGAATCTTTGGTTTACGGCACACCGGCATCCCCAAATGTCTTCCGTTGGTGCTCAAATTTTGCGTGGCCGCTTTATCGACCCCAGGAACTTTCTATGCGATTTCCGGAGAATTTTGTTCGGGACCCGGAATCCGAAAAACCGTGTATTATACACTTCAATTTCGGCCGTTCGGGAGGTCGTCTTTGGACCGGTTTCTTTTTCTCCCTGTTTTTCAATCACGCGTCCTACCTCATTTCGGGAGTTAACTTTGTTCGATTTCGACCTCAAATAACGAGCTTTAACGCATTTTCACGATAATCAGGTTTCGGCGAATCTTTGGTTTACGGCACACCGGCACCCCCAAATGTCTTCCGTTGGTGCTCAAATTTTGCGTGGCCGCTTTATCGACCCCAGGAACTTTCTATGCGATTTCCGGAGAATTTTGTTCGGGACCCCGGAATCCCGAAAAACCGTGTATTATACACTTCAATTTCGGCCGTTCGGGAGGTCGTACCGGATCCGGTTTCTTTTTCTTCCTGTTTTTCAATCACGCGTCCTACCTCATTTCGGGAGTTAACTTTGTTCGATTTCGACCTCAAATAACGAGCTTTAACGCATTTTCACGATAATCAGGTTTCGGCGAATCTTTGGTTTTTTACGGCACACAGGCACCCCCAAATGTCTTCCGTTGGTGCTCAAATTTTGCGTGGCCGCTTTATCTGACCCCAGGAACTGTCTATGCGATTTCCGGAGAATTTTGTTCCGGGACCCGGAATCCCAAAAAACCGTGTATTATACACTTCAATTTCAGCCGTTCGGGAGGTCGTACCGGACCCGGTTTCTTTTTCTCCTGTTTTTCAATCACGCGTCCTACCTCATTTCAGGAGTTAACTTTGTTCGATTTCGACCTCAAATAACGAGCTTTAACGCATTTTCACGATAATCAGGTTTCGGCGAATCTTTGGTTTTACGCACACAAGCACCCCAAATGTCTTCCGTTGGTGCTCAAATTTTGCGTGGCCGCTTTATCGACCCCAGGAACTTTCTATGCGATTTCCGGAGAATTTTGTTCCGGGACCCGGAATCCCGAAAAACCGTGTATTATACACTTCAATTTCGGCCGTTCGGGAGGTCGTGCGGACCGGTTTCTTTTTCTCCCTGTTTTTCAATCACGCGTCCTACCTCATTTCGGGAGTTAACTTTGTTCGATTTCGACCTCAAATAACGAGCTTTAACGCATTTTCACGATAATCAGGAGTTTCGGCGAATCTTTGGTTTACGGCACACCGGCACCCCCAAATGTCTTCCGTTGGTGCTCAAATTTTGCGTGGCCGCTTTATCGACCCCAGGAACTTTCTATGCGATTTCCGGAGAATTTTGTTCGGGACCCGGAATCCGAAAAACCGTGTATTATACACTTCAATTTCGGCCGTTCGGGAGGTCGTACCGGATCCGGTTTCTTTTTCTTCCTGTTTTTCAATCACGCGTCCTACCTCATTTCGGGAGTTAACTTTGTTCGATTTCGACCTCAAATAACGAGCTTTAACGCATTTTCACGATAATCAGGTTTCGGCGAATCTTTGGTTTACGGCACACCGGCACCCCCAAATGTCTTCCGTTGGTGCTCAAATTTTGCGTGGCCGCTTTATCTGACCCCAGGACTTTCTATGCGATTTCCGGAGAATTTTGTTCCGGGACCCGGAATCCAGAAAAACCGTGTATTATACACTTCAATTTCAGCCGTTCGGGAGGTCGTACCGGACCGGTTTCTTTTTCTCCCTGTTTTTCAATCACGCGTCCTACCTCATTTCGGGAGTTAACTTTGTTCGATTTCGACCTCAAATAACGAGCTTTAACGCATTTTCACGATAATCAGGAGTTTCGGCGAATCTTTGGTTTACGGCACACCGGCATCCCCAAATGTCTTCCGTTGGTGCTCAAATTTTGCGTGGCCGCTTTATCGACCCCAGGAACTTTCTATGCGATTTCCGGAGAATTTTGTTCGGGACCCCGGAATCCCGAAAAACCGTGTATTATACACTTCAATTTCGGCCGTTCGGGAGGTCGTACCGGACCGGTTTCTTTTTCTCCTGTTTTTTTCAATCACGCGTCCTACCTCATTTCGGGAGTTAACTTTGTTCGATTTCGACCTCAAATAACGAGCTTTAACGCATTTTCACGATAATCAGAGTTTCGGCGAATCTTTGGTTTACGCACACCGGCACCCCCAAATGTCTTCCGTTGGTGCTCAAATTTTGCGTGGCCGCTTTATCGACCCCAGGAACTTTCTATGCGATTTCCGGAGAATTTTGTTCCGGGACCCGGAATCCCGAAAAACCGTGTATTATACACTTCAATTTCGGCCGTTCGGGAGGTCGTGCGGACCGGTTTCTTTTTCTCCCTGTTTTTCAATCACGCGTCCTACCTCATTTCGGGAGTTAACTTTGTTCGATTTCGACCTCAAATAACGAGCTTTAACGCATTTTCACGATAATCAGAGTTTCGGCGAATCTTTGGTTTACGGCACACCGGCACCCCCAAATGTCTTCCGTTGGTGCTCAAATTTTGCGTGGCCGCTTTATCGACCCCAGGAACTTTCTATGCGATTTCCGGAGAATTTTGTTCCGGGACCCGGAATCCCGAAAAACCGTGTATTATACACTTCAATTTCGGCCGTTCGGGAGGTCGTGCCGGACCCGGTTTCTTTTTCTTCCTGTTTTTCAATCACGCGTCCTACCTCATTTCGGGAGTTAACTTTGTTCGATTTCGACCTCAAATAACGAGCTTTAACGCATTTTCACGATAATCAGAGTTTCGGCGAATCTTTGGTTTACGCACACGGCACCCCAAATGTCTTCCGTTGGTGCTCAAATTTTGCGTGGCCGCTTTATCGACCCCAGGAACTTTCTATGCGATTTCCGGAGAATTTTGTTCGGGACCCGGAATCCGCAAACCGTGTATTATACACTTCAATTTCAGCCGTTCGGGAGGTCGTACCGGATCCGGTTTCTTTTTCTTCCTGTTTTTCAATCACGCGTCCTACCTCATTTCGGGAGTTAACTTTGTTCGATTTCGACCTCAAATAACGAGCTTTAACGCATTTTCACGATAATCAGAGTTTCGGCGAATCTTTGGTTTACGGCACACCGGCACCCCCAAATGTCTTCCGTTGGTGCTCAAATTTTGCGTGGCCGCTTTATCGACCCCAGGAACTTTCTATGCGATTTCCGGAGAATTTTGTTCCGGGACCCGGAATCCCGAAAAACCGTGTATTATACACTTCAATTTCGGCCGTTCGGGAGGTCGTGCGGACCGGTTTCTTTTTCTTCCTGTTTTTCAATCACGCGTCCTACCTCATTTCGGGAGTTAACTTTGTTCGATTTCGACCTCAAATAACGAGCTTTAACGCATTTTCACGATAATCAGAGTTTCGGCGAATCTTTGTTTTACGGCACACCGGCACCCCCAAATGTCTTCCGTTGGTGCTCAAATTTTGCGTGGCCGCTTTATCGACCCCAGGAACTTTCTATGCGATTTCCGGAGAATTTTGTTCGGGACCCGGAATCCGAAAAACCGTGTATTATACACTTCAATTTCGGCCGTTCGGGAGGTCGTACCGGATCCGGTTTCTTTTTCTTCCTGTTTTTCAATCACGCGTCCTACCTCATTTCGGGAGTTAACTTTGTTCGATTTCGACCTCAAATAACGAGCTTTAACGCATTTTCACGATAATCAGAGTTTCGGCGAATCTTTGGTTTACGGCACACCGGCACCCCCAAATGTCTTCCGTTGGTGCTCAAATTTTGCGTGGCCGCTTTATCGACCCCAGGAACTTTCTATGCGATTTCCGGAGAATTTTGTTCGGGACCCGGAATCCAGAAAAACCGTGTATTATACACTTCAATTTCGGCCGTTCGGGAGGTCGTCTTGGACCGGTTTCTTTTTCTTCCTGTTTTTCAATCACGCGTCCTACCTCATTTCGGGAGTTAACTTTGTTCGATTTCGACCTCAAATAACGAGCTTTAACGCATTTTCACGATAATCAGAGTTTCGGCGAATGCTTTGGTTTACGCTGCACACCGGCACCCCAAATGTCTTCCGTTGGTGCTCAAATTTTGCGTGGCCGCTTTATCGACCCCGGGAACTTTCTATGCGATTTCCGGAGGAAATTTTGTTCGGGACCCGAATCCGAAAAACCGTGTATTATACACTTCAATTTCAGCCGTTCGGGAGGTCGTACCGGACCCGGTTTCTTTTTCTCCCTGTTTTTCAATCACGCGTCCTACCTCATTTCGGGAGTTAACTTTGTTCGATTTCGACCTCAAATAACGAGCTTTAACGCATTTTCACGATAATCAGGAGTTTCGGCGAATCTTTGGTTTACGGCACACCGGCACCCCCAAATGTCTTCCGTTGGTGCTCAAATTTTGCGTGGCCGCTTTATTTGACCCCGGGAACTTTCTATGCGATTTCCGGAGAATTTTGTTCCGGGACCCCGGAATCCTGAAAAACCGTGTATTATACACTTCAATTTCAGCCGTTCGGGAGGTCGTACCGGACCGGTTTCTTTTTCTCCCTGTTTTTCAATCACGCGTCCTACCTCATTTCGGGAGTTAACTTTGTTCGATTTCGACCTCAAATAACGAGCTTTAACGCATTTTCACGATAATCAGAGTTTCGGCGAATCTTTGGTTTACGGCACACCGGCATCCCCAAATGTCTTCCGTTGGTGCTCAAATTTTGCGTGGCCGCTTTATCGACCCCAGGAACTTTCTATGCGATTTCCGGAGAATTTTGTTCGGGACCCGGAATCCAGAAAAACCGTGTATTATACACTTCAATTTCGGCCGTTCGGGAGGTCGTCGGACCGGTTTCTTTTTCTCCCTGTTTTTTTCAATCACGCGTCCTACCTCATTTCGGGGAGTTAACTTTGTTCGATTTCGACCTCAAATAACGAGCTTTAACGCATTTTCACGATAATCAGAGTTTCGGCGAATCTTTGGTTTACGGCACACCGGCACCCCCAAATGTCTTCCGTTGGTGCTCAAATTTTGCGTGGCCGCTTTATCGACCCCAGGAACTTTCTATGCGATTTCCGGAGAATTTTGTTCCGGGACCCGGAATCCAGAAAAACCGTGTATTATACACTTCAATTTCAGCCGTTCGGGAGGTCGTACCGGACCGGTTTCTTTTTCTCCCTGTTTTTCAATCACGCGTCCTACCTCATTTCGGGAGTTAACTTTGTTCGATTTCGACCTCAAATAACGAGCTTTAACGCATTTTCACGATAATCAGAGTTTCGGCGAATGCGGTTTACGGCACACCGGCATCCCCAAATGTCTTCCGTTGGTGCTCAAATTTTGCGTGGCCGCTTTATCGACCCCAGGAACTTTCTATGCGATTTCCGGAGAATTTTGTTCGGGACCCGGAATCCAGAAAAACCGTGTATTATACACTTCAATTTCGGCCGTTCGGGAGGTCGTCCGGGACCGGTTTCTTTTTCTTCCTGTTTTTCAATCACGCGTCCTACCTCATTTCGGGAGTTAACTTTGTTCGATTTCGACCTCAAATAACGAGCTTTAACGCATTTTCACGATAATCAGGAGTTTCGGCGAATCTTTGGTTTACGCACACCGGCACCCCCAAATGTCTTCCGTTGGTGCTCAAATTTTGCGTGGCCGCTTTATCGACCCCAGGAACTTTCTATGCGATTTCCGGAGAATTTTGTTCGGGACCCGGAATCCAGAAAAACCGTGTATTATACACTTCAATTTCGGCCGTTCGGGAGGTCGTACTGGACCCGGTTTCTTTTTCTTCCTGTTTTTCAATCACGCGTCCTACCTCATTTCGGGAGTTAACTTTGTTCGATTTCGACCTCAAATAACGAGCTTTAACGCATTTTCACGATAATCAGGAGTTTCGGCGAATCTTTGGTTTACGCACACCGGCACCCCCAAATGTCTTCCGTTGGTGCTCAAATTTTGCGTGGCCGCTTTATCGACCCCAGGAACTTTCTATGCGATTTCCGGAGAATTTTGTTCGGGACCCGGAATCCCAGAAAAACCGTGTATTATACACTTCAATTTCGGTTCGGGAGGTCGTACCGGACCCGGTTTCTTTTTCTCCCTGTTTTTCAATCACGCGTCCTACCTCATTTCGGGAGTTAACTTTGTTCGATTTCGACCTCAAATAACGAGCTTTAACGCATTTTCACGATAATCAGAGTTTCGGCGAATCTTTGGTTTTACGCTTTGCACCGGCACCCCAAATGTCTTCCGTTGGTGCTCAAATTTTGCGTGGCCGCTTTATCGACCCCAGGAACTTTCTATGCGATTTCCGGAGAATTTTGTTCGGGACCCGGAATCCGAAAAACCGTGTATTATACACTTCAATTTCGGCCGTTCGGGAGGTCGTACCGGATCCGGTTTCTTTTTCTTCCTGTTTTTCAATCACGCGTCCTACCTCATTTCGGGAGTTAACTTTGTTCGATTTCGACCTCAAATAACGAGCTTTAACGCATTTTCACGATAATCAGGTTTCGGCGAATCTTTGGTTTACGGCACACCGGCACCCCCAAATGTCTTCCGTTGGTGCTCAAATTTTGCGTGGCCGCTTTATCGACCCCAGGAACTTTCTATGCGATTTCCGGAGAATTTTGTTCGGGACCCGGAATCCCAAAGCCGTGTATTATACACTTCAATTTCGGCCGTTCGGGAGGTCGTGCCGGACCCGGTTTCTTTTTCTTCCTGTTTTTCAATCACGCGTCCTACCTCATTTCGGGAGTTAACTTTGTTCGATTTCGACCTCAAATAACGAGCTTTAACGCATTTTCACGATAATCAGGTTTCGGCGAATCTTTGGTTTACGGCACACCGGCACCCCCAAATGTCTTCCGTTGGTGCTCAAATTTTGCGTGGCCGCTTTATCGACCCCAGGAACTTTCTATGCGATTTCCGGAGAATTTTGTTCGGGACCCGGAATCCAGAAAAACCGTGTATTATACACTTCAATTTCGGCCGTTCGGGAGGTCGTCCGGGACCGGTTTCTTTTTCTTCCTGTTTTTCAATCACGCGTCCTACCTCATTTCGGGAGTTAACTTTGTTCGATTTCGACCTCAAATAACGAGCTTTAACGCATTTTCACGATAATCAGAGTTTCGGCGAATCTTTGGTTTACGGCACACGGCACCCCAAATGTCTTCCGTTGGTGCTCAAATTTTGCGTGGCCGCTTTATCGACCCCAGGAACTTTCTATGTGATTTTCGGAGAATTTTGTTACGGGACCCGGAATCCCAAAAAACCGTGTATTATACACTTCAATTTCAGCCGTTCGGGAGGTCGTACCGGACCCGGTTTCTTTTTCTCCCTGTTTTTCAATCACGCGTCCTACCTCATTTCGGGAGTTAACTTTGTTCGATTTCGACCTCAAATAACGAGCTTTAACGCATTTTCACGATAATCAGAGTTTCGGCGAATGCGGTTTACGCACACCGGCACCCCCAAATGTCTTCCGTTGGTGCTCAAATTTTGCGTGGCCGCTTTATCGACCCCAGGAACTTTCTATGCGATTTCCGGAGAATTTTGTTCCGGGACCCGGAATCCCGAAAAACCGTGTATTATACACTTCAATTTCGGCCGTTCGGGAGGTCGTACGGACCGGTTTCTTTTTCTTCCTGTTTTTCAATCACGCGTCCTACCTCATTTCGGGAGTTAACTTTGTTCGATTTCGACCTCAAATAACGAGCTTTAACGCATTTTCACGATAATCAGAGTTTCGGCGAATCTTTGGTTTACGGCACACCGGCACCCCAAATGTCTTCCGTTGGTGCTCAAATTTTGCGTGGCCGCTTTATCGACCCCAGGAACTTTCTATGCGATTTCCGGAGAATTTTGTTCGGGACCCGGAATCCCAGCAAACCGTGTATTATACACTTCAATTTCGGCCGTTCGGGAGGTCGTGCGGACCGGTTTCTTTTCTCCCTGTTTTTCAATCACGCGTCCTACCTCATTTCGGGAGTTAACTTTGTTCGATTTCGACCTCAAATAACGAGCTTTAACGCATTTTCACGATAATCAGGTTTCGGCGAATCTTTGGTTTACGGCACACCGGCATCCCCAAATGTCTTCCGTTGGTGCTCAAATTTTGCGTGGCCGCTTTATCGACCCCAGGAACTTTCTATGCGATTTCCGGAGAATTTTGTTCGGGACCCGGAATCCAGAAAAACCGTGTATTATACACTTCAATTTCGGCCGTTCGGGAGGTCGTCGGACCGGTTTCTTTTTCTTCCTGTTTTTCAATCACGCGTCCTACCTCATTTCGGGAGTTAACTTTGTTCGATTTCGACCTCAAATAACGAGCTTTAACGCATTTTCACGATAATCAGGAGTTTCGGCGAATCTTTGGTTTACGGCACACACCACCCCCAAATGTCTTCCGTTGGTGCTCAAATTTTGCGTGGCCGCTTTATCGACCCCAGGAACTTTCTATGCGATTTCCGGAGAATTTTGTTCCGGGACCCGGAATCCCGAAAAACCGTGTATTATACACTTCAATTTCGGCCGTTCGGGAGGTCGTGCCGGACCCGGTTTCTTTTTCTTCCTGTTTTTCAATCACGCGTCCTACCTCATTTCGGGAGTTAACTTTGTTCGATTTCGACCTCAAATAACGAGCTTTAACGCATTTTCACGATAATCAGAGTTTCGGCGAATCTTTGGTTTACGCACACCGGCACCCCAAATGTCTTCCGTTGGTGCTCAAATTTTGCGTGGCCGCTTTATCGACCCCAGGAACTTTCTATGCGATTTCCGGAGAATTTTGTTCGGGACCCGGAATCCGAAAAACCGTGTATTATACACTTCAATTTCGGCCGTTCGGGAGGTCGTGCCGGACCCGGTTTCTTTTTCTCCCTGTTTTTCAATCACGCGTCCTACCTCATTTCGGGAGTTAACTTTGTTCGATTTCGACCTCAAATAACGAGCTTTAACGCATTTTCACGATAATCAGAGTTTCGGCGAATCTTTTTTACGGCACACCGGCATCCCCAAATGTCTTCCGTTGGTGCTCAAATTTTGCGTGGCCGCTTTATCGACCCCAGGAACTTTCTATGCGATTTCCGGAGAATTTTGTTCGGGACCCGGAATCCAGAAAAACCGTGTATTATACACTTCAATTTCGGCCGTTCGGGAGGTCGTCCGGACCGGTTTCTTTTTCTTCCTGTTTTTCAATCACGCGTCCTACCTCATTTCGGGAGTTAACTTTGTTCGATTTCGACCTCAAATAACGAGCTTTAACGCATTTTCACGATAATCAGGTTTTCGGCGAATCTTTGGTTTACGCTTTTCGGCACCCCAAATGTCTTCCGTTGGTGCTCAAATTTTGCGTGGCCGCTTTATCGACCCCAGGAACTTTCTATGCGATTTCCGGAGAATTTTGTTCCGGGACCCGGAATTCCGAAAAACCATGTATTATACACTTCAATTTCAGCCGTTCGGGAGGTCGTACCGGATCCGGTTTCTTTTTCTTCCTGTTTTTCAATCACGCGTCCTACCTCATTTCGGGAGTTAACTTTGTTCGATTTCGACCTCAAATAACGAGCTTTAACGCATTTTCACGATAATCAGAGTTTCGGCGAATCTTTGGTTTACGGCACACCGGCACCCCCAAATGTCTTCCGTTGGTGCTCAAATTTTGCGTGGCCGCTTTATTCGACCCCGGGAACTTTCTATGCGATTTCCGGAGAATTTTGTCCGGGACCCCGGAATTCCGAAAAACCGTGTATTATACACTTCAATTTCGGCCGTTCGGGAGGTCGTCTGGACCGGTTTCTTTTTCTCCTGTTTTTTCAATCACGCGTCCTACCTCATTTCGGAGTTAACTTTGTTCGATTTCGACCTCAAATAACGAGCTTTAACGCATTTTCACGATAATCAGAGTTTCGGCGAATCTTTGGTTTACGGCACACCGGCACCCCCAAATGTCTTCCGTTGGTGCTCAAATTTTGCGTGGCCGCTTTATCTGACCCCAGGAACTTTCTATGCGATTTCCGGAGAATTTTGTTCCGGGACCCGGAATCCCGAAAAACCGTGTATTATACACTTCAATTTCAGCCGTTCGGGAGGTCGTACCGGACCCGGTTTCTTTTTCTCCCTGTTTTTCAATCACGCGTCCTACCTCATTTCAGGAGTTAACCTGTTCGATTTCAACCTCAAATAACGAGCTTTAACGCATTTTCACGATAATCAGAGTTTCGGCGAATCTTTGGTTTACGGCACACCGGCACCCCCAAATGTCTTCCGTTGGTGCTCAAATTTTGCGTGGCCGCTTTATCGACCCCAGGAACTTTCTATGCGATTTCCGGAGAATTTTGTTCCGGGACCCGGAATCCCGAAAAACCGTGTATTATACACTTCAATTTCGGCCGTTCGGGAGGTCGTGCCGGACCCGGTTTCTTTTTCTCCTGTTTTTCAATCACGCGTCCTACCTCATTTCGGGGAGTTAACTTTGTTCGATTTCGACCTCAAATAACGAGCTTTAACGCATTTTCACGATAATCAGGAGTTTCGGCGAATCTTTGGTTTACGCACACCGGCACCCCAAATGTCTTCCGTTGGTGCTCAAATTTTGCGTGGCCGCTTTATCGACCCCAGGAACTTTCTATGCGATTTCCGGAGAATTTTGTTCGGGACCCGGAATCCGAAAAACCGTGTATTATACACTTCAATTTCGGCCGTTCGGGAGGTCGTGCGGACCGGTTTCTTTTTCTCCCTGTTTTTCAATCACGCGTCCTACCTCATTTCGGGAGTTAACTTTGTTCGATTTCGACCTCAAATAACGAGCTTTAACGCATTTTCACGATAATCAGGAGTTTCGGCGAATCTTTGGTTTACGGCACACCGGCACCCCCAAATGTCTTCCGTTGGTGCTCAAATTTTGCGTGGCCGCTTTATCGACCCCAGGAACTTTCTATGCGATTTCCGGAGAATTTTGTTCGGGACCCCGAATCCCAGAAAAACCGTGTATTATACACTTCAATTTCGGCCGTTCGGGAGGTCGTGCCGGACCCGGTTTCTTTTTCTCCCTGTTTTTCAATCACGCGTCCTACCTCATTTCGGGAGTTAACTTTCGATTTCGACCTCAAATAACGAGCTTTAACGCATTTTCACGATAATCAGAGTTTCGGCGAATCTTTGGTTTACGCACACACCGGCACCCCCAAATGTCTTCCGTTGGTGCTCAAATTTTGCGTGGCCGCTTTATCTGACCCCAGGAACTTTCTATGCGATTTCCGGAGAATTTTGTTCCGGGACCCCGGAATTCCGAAAAACCGTGTATTATACACTTCAATTTCAGCCGTTCGGGAGGTCGTACCGGACCCGGTTTCTTTTTCTCCCTGTTTTTCAATCACGCGTCCTACCTCATTTCAGGAGTTAACTGTTCGATTTCGACCTCAAATAACGAGCTTTAACGCATTTTCACGATAATCAGGTTTCGGCGAATCTTTGGTTTACGGCACACCGGCACCCCCAAATGTCTTCCGTTGGTGCTCAAATTTTGCGTGGCCGCTTTATCTGACCCCAGGAACTTTCTATGCGATTTCCGGAGAATTTTGTTCCGGGACCCGGAATCCCGAAAAACCGTGTATTATACACTTCAATTTCGGCCGTTCGGGAGGTCGTGCCGGACCCGGTTTCTTTTTCTTCCTGTTTTTCAATCACGCGTCCTACCTCATTTCGGGAGTTAACTTTGTTCGATTTCGACCTCAAATAACGAGCTTTAACGCATTTTCACGATAATCAGAGTTTCGGCGAATCTTTGGTTTACGGCACACCGGCACCCCCAAATGTCTTCCGTTGGTGCTCAAATTTTGCGTGGCCGCTTTATCGACCCCAGGAACTTTCTATGCGATTTCCGGAGAATTTTGTTCCGGGACCCGGAATCCCGAAAAACCGTGTATTATACACTTCAATTTCGGCCGTTCGGGAGGTCGTGCGGACCGGTTTCTTTTTCTTCCTGTTTTTCAATCACGCGTCCTACCTCATTTCGGGAGTTAACTTTGTTCGATTTCGACCTCAAATAACGAGCTTTAACGCATTTTCACGATAATCAGAGTTTCGGCGAATCTTTGGTTTACGGCACACCGGCATCCCCAAATGTCTTCCGTTGGTGCTCAAATTTTGCGTGGCCGCTTTATCGACCCCAGGAACTTTCTATGCGATTTCCGGAGAATTTTGTTCGGGACCCGGAATCCAGAAAAACCGTGTATTATACACTTCAATTTCGGCCGTTCGGGAGGTCGTCCGGGACCGGTTTCTTTTTCTTCCTGTTTTTCAATCACGCGTCCTACCTCATTTCGGGAGTTAACTTTGTTCGATTTCGACCTCAAATAACGAGCTTTAACGCATTTTCACGATAATCAGGAGTTTCGGCGAATCTTTGGTTTACGCTTTCACCGGCACCCCCAAATGTCTTCCGTTGGTGCTCAAATTTTGCGTGGCCGCTTTATCGACCCCAGGAACTTTCTATGCGATTTCCGGAGAATTTTGTTCGGGACCCGAATCCCAGAAAAACCGTGTATTATACACTTCAATTTCAGCCGTTCGGGAGGTCGTACTGGACCGGTTTCTTTTTCTCCCTGTTTTTCAATCACGCGTCCTACCTCATTTCGGGAGTTAACTTTGTTCGATTTCGACCTCAAATAACGAGCTTTAACGCATTTTCACGATAATCAGGAGTTTCGGCGAATCTTTGGTTTACGGCACACCGGCATCCCCAAATGTCTTCCGTTGGTGCTCAAATTTTGCGTGGCCGCTTTATCGACCCCAGGAACTTTCTATGCGATTTCCGGAGAATTTTGTTCCGGGACCCGGAATCCCGAAAAACCGTGTATTATACACTTCAATTTCGGCCGTTCGGGAGGTCGTGCGGACCGGTTTCTTTTTCTTCCTGTTTTTCAATCACGCGTCCTACCTCATTTCGGGAGTTAACTTTGTTCGATTTCGACCTCAAATAACGAGCTTTAACGCATTTTCACGATAATCAGGAGTTTCGGCGAATCTTTGGTTTACGGCACACCGGCACCCCCAAATGTCTTCCGTTGGTGCTCAAATTTTGCGTGGCCGCTTTATCGACCCCAGGAACTTTCTATGCGATTTCCGGAGAATTTTGTTCCGGGACCCGGAATCCCGAAAAACCGTGTATTATACACTTCAATTTCGGCCGTTCGGGAGGTCGTGCCGGACCCGGTTTCTTTTTCTTCCTGTTTTTCAATCACGCGTCCTACCTCATTTCGGGAGTTAACTTTGTTCGATTTCGACCTCAAATAACGAGCTTTAACGCATTTTCACGATAATCAGGTTTCGGCGAATCTTTGGTTTACGGCACACCGGCACCCCCAAATGTCTTCCGTTGGTGCTCAAATTTTGCGTGGCCGCTTTATCGACCCCAGGAACTTTCTATGCGATTTCCGGAGAATTTTGTTCCGGGACCCGGAATCCCGAAAAACCGTGTATTATACACTTCAATTTCGGCCGTTCGGGAGGTCGTACCGGATCCGGTTTCTTTTTCTTCCTGTTTTTCAATCACGCGTCCTACCTCATTTCGGGAGTTAACTTTGTTCGATTTCGACCTCAAATAACGAGCTTTAACGCATTTTCACGATAATCAGAGTTTCGGCGAATCTTTGGTTTACGGCACACCGGCACCCCCAAATGTCTTCCGTTGGTGCTCAAATTTTGCGTGGCCGCTTTATCGACCCCAGGAACTTTCTATGCGATTTCCGGAGAATTTTGTTCCGGGACCCGGAATCCCGAAAAACCGTGTATTATACACTTCAATTTCGGCCGTTCGGGAGGTCGTGCGGACCGGTTTCTTTTTCTCCCTGTTTTTCAATCACGCGTCCTACCTCATTTCGGGAGTTAACTTTGTTCGATTTCGACCTCAAATAACGAGCTTTAACGCATTTTCACGATAATCAGGAGTTTCGGCGAATCTTTGGTTTACGGCACACCGGCACCCCCAAATGTCTTCCGTTGGTGCTCAAATTTTGCGTGGCCGCTTTATCGACCCCAGGAACTTTCTATGCGATTTCCGGAGAATTTTGTTCCGGGACCCGGAATCCCGAAAAACCGTGTATTATACACTTCAATTTCGGCCGTTCGGGAGGTCGTGCCGGACCCGGTTTCTTTTTCTTCCTGTTTTTCAATCACGCGTCCTACCTCATTTCGGGAGTTAACTGTTCGATTTCGACCTCAAATAACGAGCTTTAACGCATTTTCACGATAATCAGAGTTTCGGCGAATCTTTGGTTTACGGCACACCGGCACCCCCAAATGTCTTCCGTTGGTGCTCAAATTTTGCGTGGCCGCTTTATCGACCCCAGGAACTTTCTATGCGATTTCCGGAGAATTTTGTTCGGGACCCGGAATCCGAAAAACCGTGTATTATACACTTCAATTTCGGCCGTTCGGGAGGTCGTGCGGACCGGTTTCTTTTTCTTCCTGTTTTTCAATCACGCGTCCTACCTCATTTCGGGAGTTAACTTTGTTCGATTTCGACCTCAAATAACGAGCTTTAACGCATTTTCACGATAATCAGGAGTTTCGGCGAATCTTTGGTTTACGCACACCGGCACCCCCAAATGTCTTCCGTTGGTGCTCAAATTTTGCGTGGCCGCTTTATTCGACCCCGGGAACTTTCTATGCGATTTCCGGAGAATTTTGTCCGGGACCCCGGAATTCCGAAAAACCGTGTATTATACACTTCAATTTCGGCCGTTCGGGAGGTCGTACCGGACCCGGTTTCTTTTTCTCCCTGTTTTTCAATCACTCGTCCTACCTCATTTCGGGAGTTAACTTGTTCGATTTCAGCCTCAAATAACGAGCTTTAACGCATTTTCACGATAATCAGGTTTCGGCGAATCTTTGGTTTACGCACACCAAGCACCCCAAATGTCTTCCGTTGGTGCTCAAATTTTGCGTGGCCGCTTTATCGACCCCGGGAACTTTCTATGCGATTTCGGAGAATTTTGTTCGGGACCCGAATCCCAGAAAAACCGTGTATTATACACTTCAATTTCGGCCGTTCGGGAGGTCGTGCGGACCGGTTTCTTTTTCTTCCTGTTTTTCAATCACGCGTCCTACCTCATTTCGGGAGTTAACTTTGTTCGATTTCGACCTCAAATAACGAGCTTTAACGCATTTTCACGATAATCAGAGTTTCGGCGAATCTTTGGTTTACGGCACACAGGCACCCCAAATGTCTTCCGTTGGTGCTCAAATTTTGCGTGGCCGCTTTATCGACCCCAGGAACTTTCTATGCGATTTCCGGAGAATTTTGTTCCGGGACCCGGAATCCCGAAAAACCGTGTATTATACACTTCAATTTCGGCCGTTCGGGAGGTCGTGCGGACCGGTTTCTTTTTCTTCCTGTTTTTCAATCACGCGTCCTACCTCATTTCGGGAGTTAACTTTGTTCGATTTCAGCCTCAAATAACGAGCTTTAACGCATTTTCACGATAATCAGAGTTTCGGCGAATCTTTGGTTTACGCACACCACCACCCCAAATGTCTTCCGTTGGTGCTCAAATTTTGCGTGGCCGCTTTATCGACCCCAGGAACTTTCTATGCGATTTCCGGAGAATTTTGTTCCGGGACCCGGAATCCCGAAAAACCGTGTATTATACACTTCAATTTCGGCCGTTCGGGAGGTCGTGCCGGACCCGGTTTCTTTTTCTCCCCTGTTTTTCAATCACGCGTCCTACCTCATTTCGGGAGTTAACTTTGTTCGATTTCGACCTCAAATAACGAGCTTTAACGCATTTTCACGATAATCAGGTTTCGGCGAATCTTTGGTTTACGCACACGGCACCCCAAATGTCTTCCGTTGGTGCTCAAATTTTGCGTGGCCGCTTTATCGACCCCAGGAACTTTCTATGCGATTTCCGGAGAATTTTGTTCCGGGACCCGGAATCCCGAAAAACCGTGTATTATACACTTCAATTTCGGCCGTTCGGGAGGTCGTACCGGAACCGGTTTCTTTTTCTTCCTGTTTTTCAATCACGCGTCCTACCTCATTTCGGGAGTTAACTGTTCGATTTCGACCTCAAATAACGAGCTTTAACGCATTTTCACGATAATCAGAGTTTCGGCGAATCTTTGGTTTACGGCACACCGGCACCCCCAAATGTCTTCCGTTGGTGCTCAAATTTTGCGTGGCCGCTTTATCGACCCCAGGAACTTTCTATGCGATTTCCGGAGAATTTTGTTCGGGACCCGGAATCCAGAAAAACCGTGTATTATACACTTCAATTTCGGCCGTTCGGGAGGTCGTCCGGACCGGTTTCTTTTTCTTCCTGTTTTTCAATCACGCGTCCTACCTCATTTCGGGAGTTAACTGTTCGATTTCGACCTCAAATAACGAGCTTTAACGCATTTTCACGATAATCAGGAGTTTCGGCGAATCTTTGGTTTACGCACACCGGCACCCCAAATGTCTTCCGTTGGTGCTCAAATTTTGCGTGGCCGCTTTATCGACCCCAGGAACTTTCTATGCGATTTCCGGAGAATTTTGTTCGGGACCCGGAATCCAGAAAAACCGTGTATTATACACTTCAATTTCGGCCGTTCGGGAGGTCGTCCGGGACCGGTTTCTTTTTCTTCCTGTTTTTCAATCACGCGTCCTACCTCATTTCGGGAGTTAACTTTGTTCGATTTCGACCTCAAATAACGAGCTTTAACGCATTTTCACGATAATCAGGAGTTTCGGCGAATCTTTGGTTTACGGCACACCGGCACCCCCAAATGTCTTCCGTTGGTGCTCAAATTTTGCGTGGCCGCTTTATCGACCCCAGGAACTTTCTATGCGATTTCCGGAGAATTTTGTTCCGGGACCCCGGAATTCCGAAAAACCATGTATTATACACTTCAATTTCAGCCGTTCGGGAGGTCGTACCGGATCCGGTTTCTTTTTCTTCCTGTTTTTCAATCACGCGTCCTACCTCATTTCGGGAGTTAACTTTGTTCGATTTCGACCTCAAATAACGAGCTTTAACGCATTTTCACGATAATCAGAGTTTCGGCGAATCTTTGGTTTACGGCACACCGGCACCCCCAAATGTCTTCCGTTGGTGCTCAAATTTTGCGTGGCCGCTTTATCGACCCCAGGAACTTTCTATGCGATTTCCGGAGAATTTTGTTCGGGACCCGGAATCCGAAAAACCGTGTATTATACACTTCAATTTCGCGTTCGGGAGGTCGTCGGGACCGGTTTCTTTTTCTTCCTGTTTTTCAATCACGCGTCCTACCTCATTTCGGGAGTTAACTTTGTTCGATTTCGACCTCAAATAACGAGCTTTAACGCATTTTCACGATAATCAGAGTTTCGGCGAATCTTTGGTTTACGGCACAGGCACCCCAAATGTCTTCCGTTGGTGCTCAAATTTTGCGTGGCCGCTTTATCGACCCCAGGAACTTTCTATGCGATTTCCGGAGAATTTTGTTCGGGACCCCGGAATCCCGAAAAACCGTGTATTATACACTTCAATTTCGGCCGTTCGGGAGGTCGTACCGGATCCGGTTTCTTTTTCTTCCTGTTTTTCAATCACGCGTCCTACCTCATTTCGGGAGTTAACTTTGTTCGATTTCGACCTCAAATAACGAGCTTTAACGCATTTTCACGATAATCAGAGTTTCGGCGAATCTTTGGTTTACGCACACCGCACCCCCAAATGTCTTCCGTTGGTGCTCAAATTTTGCGTGGCCGCTTTATCGACCCCAGGAACTTTCTATGCGATTTCCGGAGAATTTTGTTCGGGACCCGGAATCCAGAAAAACCGTGTATTATACACTTCAATTTCGGCCGTTCGGGAGGTCGTCTGGGACCGGTTTCTTTTTCTTCCTGTTTTTCAATCACGCGTCCTACCTCATTTCGGGAGTTAACTTTGTTCGATTTCAGCCTCAAATAACGAGCTTTAACGCATTTTCACGATAATCAGGTTTCGGCGAATCTTTGGTTTACGGCACACCGGCACCCCCAAATGTCTTCCGTTGGTGCTCAAATTTTGCGTGGCCGCTTTATCGACCCCAGGAACTTTCTATGCGATTTCCGGAGAATTTTGTTCGGGACCCGGAATCCGAAAAACCGTGTATTATACACTTCAATTTCGGCCGTTCGGGAGGTCGTACCGGATCCGGTTTCTTTTTCTTCCTGTTTTTCAATCACGCGTCCTACCTCATTTCGGGAGTTAACTTTGTTCGATTTCGACCTCAAATAACGAGCTTTAACGCATTTTCACGATAATCAGGTTTCGGCGAATCTTGGTTTACGCTTTTACACCGGCACCCCCAAATGTCTTCCGTTGGTGCTCAAATTTTGCGTGGCCGCTTTATCGACCCCAGGAACTTTCTATGCGATTTCCGGAGAATTTTGTTCGGGACCCCGGAATTCCGAAAAACCGTGTATTATACACTTCAATTTCAGCCGTTCGGGAGGTCGTACCGGATCCGGTTTCTTTTTCTCCCTGTTTTTCAATCACGCGTCCTACCTCATTTCGGGAGTTAACTTTGTTCGATTTCGACCTCAAATAACGAGCTTTAACGCATTTTCACGATAATCAGAGTTTCGGCGAATCTTTGGTTTACGGCACACCGGCATCCCCAAATGTCTTCCGTTGGTGCTCAAATTTTGCGTGGCCGCTTTATCGACCCCAGGAACTTTCTATGCGATTTCCGGAGAATTTTGTTCCGGGACCCGGAATCCCGAAAAACCGTGTATTATACACTTCAATTTCGGCCGTTCGGGAGGTCGTGGGACCGGTTTCTTTTTCTTCCTGTTTTTCAATCACGCGTCCTACCTCATTTCGGGAGTTAACTTTTCGATTTCAGCCTCAAATAACGAGCTTTAACGCATTTTCACGATAATCAGGTTTCGGCGAATGCTTTGGTTTCGCTTTGCACCGGCACCCCCAAATGTCTTCCGTTGGTGCTCAAATTTTGCGTGGCCGCTTTATCGACCCCAGGAACTTTCTATGCGATTTCCGGAGAATTTTGTTCGGGACCCGGAATCCGAAAAACCGTGTATTATACACTTCAATTTCGGCCGTTCGGGAGGTCGTACCGGATCCGGTTTCTTTTTCTTCCTGTTTTTCAATCACGCGTCCTACCTCATTTCGGGAGTTAACTTTGTTCGATTTCGACCTCAAATAACGAGCTTTAACGCATTTTCACGATAATCAGGTTTTCGGCGAATCTTTGGTTTACGGCACACCGGCACCCCCAAATGTCTTCCGTTGGTGCTCAAATTTTGCGTGGCCGCTTTATCGACCCCAGGAACTTTCTATGCGATTTCCGGAGAATTTTGTTCGGGACCCGGAATCCAGAAAAACCGTGTATTATACACTTCAATTTCGGCCGTTCGGAGGTCGTGCTGGACCGGTTTCTTTTTCTCCCTGTTTTTCAATCACGCGTCCTACCTCATTTCGGGAGTTAACTTTGTTCGATTTCGACCTCAAATAACGAGCTTTAACGCATTTTCACGATAATCAGAGTTTCGGCGAATCTTTGGTTTACGGCACACCGGCATCCCCAAATGTCTTCCGTTGGTGCTCAAATTTTGCGTGGCCGCTTTATCGACCCCAGGAACTTTCTATGCGATTTCCGGAGAATTTTGTTCGGGACCCGGAATCCAGAAAAACCGTGTATTATACACTTCAATTTCGGCCGTTCGGGAGGTCGTCTGGACCGGTTTTTTTTCTCCCTGTTTTTCAATCACGCGTCCTACCTCATTTCGGGAGTTAACTTTGTTCGATTTCGACCCTCAAATAACGAGCTTTAACGCATTTTCACGATAATCAGAGTTTCGGCGAATCTTTGGTTTACGCACACCGGCACCCCCAAATGTCTTCCGTTGGTGCTCAAATTTTGCGTGGCCGCTTTATCGACCCCAGGAACTTTCTATGCGATTTCCGGAGAATTTTGTTCCGGGACCCGGAATCCCGAAAAACCGTGTATTATACACTTCAATTTCGGCCGTTCGGGAGGTCGTGCCGGACCCGGTTTCTTTTTCTTCCTGTTTTTCAATCACGCGTCCTACCTCATTTCGGGAGTTAACTTTGTTCGATTTCGACCTCAAATAACGAGCTTTAACGCATTTTCACGATAATCAGGTTTCGGCGAATCTTTGGTTTACGGCACACCGCACCCCAAATGTCTTCCGTTGGTGCTCAAATTTTGCGTGGCCGCTTTATCGACCCCAGGAACTTTCTATGCGATTTCCGGAGAATTTTGTTCGGGACCCGGAATCCGAAAAACCGTGTATTATACACTTCAATTTCGGCCGTTCGGGAGGTCGTGCCGGACCCGGTTTCTTTTTCTTCCTGTTTTTCAATCACGCGTCCTACCTCATTTCGGGAGTTAACTTTGTTCGATTTCGACCTCAAATAACGAGCTTTAACGCATTTTCACGATAATCAGAGTTTCGGCGAATCTTTGGTTTACGGCACACCGGCATCCCCAAATGTCTTCCGTTGGTGCTCAAATTTTGCGTGGCCGCTTTATCGACCCCAGGAACTTTCTATGCGATTTCCGGAGAATTTTGTTCCGGGACCCGGAATCCCGAAAAACCGTGTATTATACACTTCAATTTCAGCCGTTCGGGAGGTCGTACCGGATCCGGTTTCTTTTTCTTCCTGTTTTTCAATCACGCGTCCTACCTCATTTCGGGAGTTAACTTTGTTCGATTTCAGCCTCAAATAACGAGCTTTAACGCATTTTCACGATAATCAGGTTTTCGGCGAATCTTTGGTTTACGGCACACCGGCACCCCCAAATGTCTTCCGTTGGTGCTCAAATTTTGCGTGGCCGCTTTATCGACCCCAGGAACTTTCTATGCGATTTCCGGAGAATTTTGTTCCGGGACCCGGAATCCCGAAAAACCGTGTATTATACACTTCAATTTCGGCCGTTCGGGAGGTCGTGGGACCGGTTTCTTTTTCTTCCTGTTTTTCAATCACGCGTCCTACCTCATTTCGGGAGTTAACTTTGTTCGATTTCAGCCTCAAATAACGAGCTTTAACGCATTTTCACGATAATCAGTTTCGGCGAATGCTTTTTTACGGCACACACGGCACCCCAAATGTCTTCCGTTGGTGCTCAAATTTTGCGTGGCCGCTTTATTCGACCCCGGGAACTTTCTATGCGATTTCCGGAGAATTTTGTTTCGGGACCCCGGAATCCCGAAAAACCGTGTATTATACACTTCAATTTCGGCCGTTCGGGAGGTCGTCCGGACCGGTTTCTTTTTCTTCCTGTTTTTCAATCACGCGTCCTACCTCATTTCGGGAGTTAACTTTTCGATTTCGACCTCAAATAACGAGCTTTAACGCATTTTCACGATAATCAGGGTTTCGGCGAATCTTTGGTTTCGGCACACCGGCACCCCCAAATGTCTTCCGTTGGTGCTCAAATTTTGCGTGGCCGCTTTATCGACCCCAGGAACTTTCTATGCGATTTCCGGAGAATTTTGTTCCGGGACCCGGAATCCCGAAAAACCGTGTATTATACACTTCAATTTCGGCCGTTCGGGAGGTCGTATCGGACCCGGTTTCTTTTTCTTCCTGTTTTTCAATCACGCGTCCTACCTCATTTCGGGAGTTAACTTTGTTCGATTTCGACCTCAAATAACGAGCTTTAACGCATTTTCACGATAATCAGAGTTTCGGCGAATCTTTGGTTTACGGCACACCGGCACCCCCAAATGTCTTCCGTTGGTGCTCAAATTTTGCGTGGCCGCTTTATCGACCCCAGGAACTTTCTATGCGATTTCCGGAGAATTTTGTTCCGGGACCCGGAATCCAGAAAAACCGTGTATTATACACTTCAATTTCAGCCGTTCGGGAGGTCGTACCGGACCGGTTTCTTTTTCTCCCTGTTTTTCAATCACGCGTCCTACCTCATTTCGGGAGTTAACTTTTTCGATTTCGACCTCAAATAACGAGCTTTAACGCATTTTCACGATAATCAGAGTTTCGGCGAATCTTTGGTTTACGGCACACCGGCATCCCCAAATGTCTTCCGTTGGTGCTCAAATTTTGCGTGGCCGCTTTATCTGACCCAGGGAACTTTCTATGCGATTTCCGGAGAATTTTGTTCCGGGACCCGGAATCCCGAAAAACCGTGTATTATACACTTCAATTTCGGCCGTTCGGGAGGTCGTAAATCGGACCGGTTTCTTTTTCTCCCTGTTTTTCAATCACTCGTCCTACCTCATTTCGGGAGTTAACTTGTTCGATTTCAGCCTCAAATAACGAGCTTTAACGCATTTTCACGATAATCAGAGTTTCGGCGAATCTTTGGTTTACGCACACCAGCACCCCAAATGTCTTCCGTTGGTGCTCAAATTTTGCGTGGCCGCTTTATCGACCCCAGGAACTTTCTATGCGATTTCCGGAGAATTTTGTTCGGGACCCGGAATCCGAAAAACCGTGTATTATACACTTCAATTTCGGCCGTTCGGGAGGTCGTGCGGACCGGTTTCTTTTCTCCTGTTTTTTTCAATCACGCGTCCTACCTCATTTCGGGAGTTAACTTTGTTCGATTTCGACCTCAAATAACGAGCTTTAACGCATTTTCACGATAATCAGAGTTTCGGCGAATCTTTGGTTTACGGCACACCGGCACCCCCAAATGTCTTCCGTTGGTGCTCAAATTTTGCGTGGCCGCTTTATCGACCCCAGGAACTTTCTATGCGATTTCCGGAGAATTTTGTTCGGGACCCGGAATCCGAAAAACCGTGTATTATACACTTCAATTTCGGCCGTTCGGGAGGTCGTCCGGACCGGTTTCTTTTTCTTCCTGTTTTTCAATCACGCGTCCTACCTCATTTCGGGAGTTAACTTTGTTCGATTTCGACCTCAAATAACGAGCTTTAACGCATTTTCACGATAATCAGGAGTTTCGGCGAATCTTTGGTTTACGCACACCGGCACCCCCAAATGTCTTCCGTTGGTGCTCAAATTTTGCGTGGCCGCTTTATCGACCCCAGGAACTTTCTATGTGATTTTCGGAGAATTTTGTTACGGGACCCGGAATCCCAAAAAACCGTGTATTATACACTTCAATTTCGGCCGTTCGGGAGGTCGTGCCGGACCCGGTTTCTTTTTCTCCCTGTTTTTCAATCACGCGTCCTACCTCATTTCGGGAGTTAACTTTTTCGATTTCGACCTCAAATAACGAGCTTTAACGCATTTTCACGATAATCAGAGTTTCGGCGAATCTTGGTTTCGCACACCGGCACCCCCAAATGTCTTCCGTTGGTGCTCAAATTTTGCGTGGCCGCTTTATCTGACCCCAGGAACTTTCTATGCGATTTCCGGAGAATTTTGTTCCGGGACCACGGAATCCCGAAAAACCGTGTATTATACACTTCAATTTCGACCGTTCGGGAGGTCGTCTGGGACCGGTTTCTTTTTCTCCTGTTTTTCAATCACGCGTCCTACCTCATTTCGGAGTTAACTTTCGATTTCGACCTCAAATAACGAGCTTTAACGCATTTTCACGATAATCAGGAGTTTCGGCGAATGCTTGGTTTTACGCACACAGCACCCCAAATGTCTTCCGTTGGTGCTCAAATTTTGCGTGGCCGCTTTATCGACCCCAGGAACTTTCTATGCGATTTCCGGAGAATTTTGTTCGGGACCCGAATCCCAGAAAAACCGTGTATTATACACTTCAATTTCGGCCGTTCGGGAGGTCGTCGGGACCGGTTTCTTTTTCTCCCTGTTTTTCAATCACGCGTCCTACCTCATTTCGGGAGTTAACTTTGTTCGATTTCGACCTCAAATAACGAGCTTTAACGCATTTTCACGATAATCAGGTTTCGGCGAATCTTTGGTTTACGGCACACCGGCACCCCCAAATGTCTTCCGTTGGTGCTCAAATTTTGCGTGGCGCTTTATCGACCCCGGGAACTTTCTATGCGATTTCGGAGAATTTTGTTCGGGACCCGGAATCCCGAAAACCGTGTATTATACACTTCAATTTCGGCCGTTCGGGAGGTCGTCTGGGACCGGTTTCTTTTTCTCCTGTTTTTTCAATCACGCGTCCTACCTCATTTCGGGAGTTAACTTTGTTCGATTTCGACCTCAAATAACGAGCTTTAACGCATTTTCACGATAATCAGGAGTTTCGGCGAATCTTTGGTTTTACGCACACCGGCACCCCAAATGTCTTCCGTTGGTGCTCAAATTTTGCGTGGCCGCTTTATCGACCCCAGGAACTTTCTATGCGATTTCCGGAGAATTTTGTTCGGGACCCGGAATCCAGAAAAACCGTGTATTATACACTTCAATTTCGGCCGTTCGGGAGGTCGTCTGGGACCGGTTTCTTTTTCTTCCTGTTTTTCAATCACGCGTCCTACCTCATTTCGGGAGTTAACTTTGTTCGATTTCGACCTCAAATAACGAGCTTTAACGCATTTTCACGATAATCAGGAGTTTCGGCGAATCTTTGGTTTACGCACCCGGCACCCCAAATGTCTTCCGTTGGTGCTCAAATTTTGCGTGGCCGCTTTATCGACCCCAGGAACTTTCTATGCGATTTCCGGAGAATTTTGTTCCGGGACTCCGGAATCCCGAAAAACCGTGTATTATACACTTCAATTTCAGCCGTTCGGGAGGTCGTACTGGACCCGGTTTCTTTTTCTTCCTGTTTTTCAATCACGCGTCCTACCTCATTTCGGGAGTTAACTTTGTTCGATTTCGACCTCAAATAACGAGCTTTAACGCATTTTCACGATAATCAGAGTTTCGGCGAATCTTTGGTTTACGCACACTGGCACCCCAAATGTCTTCCGTTGGTGCTCAAATTTTGCGTGGCCGCTTTATCGACCCCAGGAACTTTCTATGCGATTTCCGGAGAATTTTGTTCCGGGACCCGGAATCCAGAAAAACCGTGTATTATACACTTCAATTTCAGCCGTTCGGGAGGTCGTACCGGACCGGTTTCTTTTTCTCCCTGTTTTTCAATCACGCGTCCTACCTCATTTCGGGAGTTAACTTTGTTCGATTTCGACCTCAAATAACGAGCTTTAACGCATTTTCACGATAATCAGGAGTTTCGGCGAATCTTTGGTTTTACGGCACACCGGCACCCCCAAATGTCTTCCGTTGGTGCTCAAATTTTGCGTGGCCGCTTTATCGACCCCAGGAACTTTCTATGCGATTTCCGGAGAATTTTGTTCGGGACCCGGAATCCCAGAAAAACCGTGTATTATACACTTCAATTTCAGCCGTTCGGGAGGTCGTACCGGATCCGGTTTCTTTTTCTTCCTGTTTTTCAATCACGCGTCCTACCTCATTTCGGGAGTTAACTTTTCGATTTCGACCTCAAATAACGAGCTTTAACGCATTTTCACGATAATCAGAGTTTCGGCGAATCTTTGGTTTACGGCACACCGGCATCCCCAAATGTCTTCCGTTGGTGCTCAAATTTTGCGTGGCCGCTTTATCGACCCCAGGAACTTTCTATGCGATTTCCGGAGAATTTTGTTCGGGACCCGGAATCCGAAAAACCGTGTATTATACACTTCAATTTCGGCCGTTCGGGAGGTCGTGCGGACCGGTTTCTTTTTCTTCCTGTTTTTCAATCACGCGTCCTACCTCATTTCGGGAGTTAACTTTGTTCGATTTCGACCTCAAATAACGAGCTTTAACGCATTTTCACGATAATCAGAGTTTCGGCGAATCTTTGGTTTACGCACCGGCACCCCAAATGTCTTCCGTTGGTGCTCAAATTTTGCGTGGCCGCTTTATCGACCCCAGGAACTTTCTATGCGATTTCCGGAGAATTTTGTTCGGGACCCGAATCCGCAAAAAACCGTGTATTATACACTTCAATTTCGGCCGTTCGGGAGGTCGTGCCGGACCCGGTTTCTTTTTCTCCCTGTTTTTCAATCACGCGTCCTACCTCATTTCGGGAGTTAACTTTCGATTTCGACCTCAAATAACGAGCTTTAACGCATTTTCACGATAATCAGAGTTTCGGCGAATCTTTGGTTTCGCACACCGGCACCCCCAAATGTCTTCCGTTGGTGCTCAAATTTTGCGTGGCCGCTTTATCGACCCCAGGAACTTTCTATGCGATTTCCGGAGAATTTTGTTCGGGACCCGGAATCCGAAAAACCGTGTATTATACACTTCAATTTCGGCCGTTCGGGAGGTCGTGCCGGACCCGGTTTCTTTTTCTTCCTGTTTTTCAATCACGCGTCCTACCTCATTTCGGGAGTTAACTGTTCGATTTCGACCTCAAATAACGAGCTTTAACGCATTTTCACGATAATCAGGAGTTTCGGCGAATCTTTGGTTTACGCACACCACCCCCCAATGTCTTCCGTTGGTGCTCAAATTTTGCGTGGCCGCTTTATCGACCCCAGGAACTTTCTATGCGATTTCCGGAGAATTTTGTTCGGGACCCCGGAATCCAGAAAAACCGTGTATTATACACTTCAATTTCGGCCGTTCGGGAGGTCGTCGGACCGGTTTCTTTTTCTTCCTGTTTTTCAATCACGCGTCCTACCTCATTTCGGGAGTTAACTTTGTTCGATTTCGACCTCAAATAACGAGCTTTAACGCATTTTCACGATAATCAGAGTTTCGGCGAATCTTTGGTTTACGGCACACCGCACCCCAAATGTCTTCCGTTGGTGCTCAAATTTTGCGTGGCCGCTTTATCGACCCCAGGAACTTTCTATGCGATTTCCGGAGAATTTTGTTCG
This sequence comes from Silene latifolia, assembly GCF_048544455.1. Taxonomy (NCBI): domain Eukaryota; kingdom Viridiplantae; phylum Streptophyta; class Magnoliopsida; order Caryophyllales; family Caryophyllaceae; genus Silene; species Silene latifolia. The sequence continues at coordinate 199,040,823 of NC_133526.1, forward strand.
GGACCCGGAATCCAGAAAAACCGTGTATTATACACTTCAATTTCGGCCGTTCGGGAGGTCGTCGGACCGGTTTCTTTTTCTTCCTGTTTTTCAATCACGCGTCCTACCTCATTTCGGGAGTTAACTTTCGATTTCGACCTCAAATAACGAGCTTTAACGCATTTTCACGATAATCAGAGTTTCGGCGAATCTTTGGTTTACGGCACACCGGCACCCCCAAATGTCTTCCGTTGGTGCTCAAATTTTGCGTGGCCGCTTTATCGACCCCAGGAACTTTCTATGCGATTTCCGGAGAATTTTGTTCGGGACCCGGAATCCGAAAAACCGTGTATTATACACTTCAATTTCGGCCGTTCGGGAGGTCGTGCCGGACCCGGTTTCTTTTTCTTCCTGTTTTTCAATCACGCGTCCTACCTCATTTCGGGAGTTAACTTTGTTCGATTTCGACCTCAAATAACGAGCTTTAACGCATTTTCACGATAATCAGAGTTTCGGCGAATCTTTGTTTTACGGCACACCGCACCCCCAAATGTCTTCCGTTGGTGCTCAAATTTTGCGTGGCCGCTTTATCGACCCCAGGAACTTTCTATGCGATTTCCGGAGAATTTTGTTCGGGACCCCGGAATTCCGAAAAACCGTGTATTATACACTTCAATTTCGGCCGTTCGGGAGGTCGTGCGGGACCGGTTTCTTTTTCTCCCTGTTTTTCAATCACGCGTCCTACCTCATTTCGGGAGTTAACTTTGTTCGATTTCGACCTCAAATAACGAGCTTTAACGCATTTTCACGATAATCAGGAGTTTCGGCGAATCTTTGGTTTACGGCACACCGGCATCCCCAAATGTCTTCCGTTGGTGCTCAAATTTTGCGTGGCCGCTTTATCGACCCCCGGGAACTTTCTATGCGATTTCCGGAGAATTTTGTTCGGGACCCCGAATCCCAAAAACCGTGTATTATACACTTCAATTTCGGCCGTTCGGGAGGTCGTATGCGGACCGGTTTCTTTTTCTTCCTGTTTTTCAATCACGCGTCCTACCTCATTTCGGGAGTTAACTTTGTTCGATTTCGACCTCAAATAACGAGCTTTAACGCATTTTCACGATAATCAGAGTTTCGGCGAATCTTTGGTTTACGGCACACCGGCACCCCCAAATGTCTTCCGTTGGTGCTCAAATTTTGCGTGGCCGCTTTATCGACCCCAGGAACTTTCTATGTGATTTTCGGAGAATTTTGTTACGGGACCCGGAATCCCAAAAAACCGTGTATTATACACTTCAATTTCGGCCGTTCGGGAGGTCGTCGGACCGGTTTCTTTTTCTTCCTGTTTTTCAATCACGCGTCCTACCTCATTTCGGGAGTTAACTTTGTTCGATTTCGACCTCAAATAACGAGCTTTAACGCATTTTCACGATAATCAGTTTCGGCGAATCTTTGGTTTACGGCACACACACCCCAAATGTCTTCCGTTGGTGCTCAAATTTTGCGTGGCCGCTTTATCGACCCCAGGAACTTTCTATGCGATTTCCGGAGAATTTTGTTCGGGACCCGGAATCCGAAAAACCGTGTATTATACACTTCAATTTCGGCCGTTCGGGAGGTCGTACGGGACCGGTTTCTTTTTCTCCCTGTTTTTCAATCACGCGTCCTACCTCATTTCGAGGAGTTAACTTTGTTCGATTTCGACCTCAAATAACGAGCTTTAACGCATTTTCACGATAATCAGGTTTCGGCGAATCTTTGGTTTTACGCTGCACAGCACCCCAAATGTCTTCCGTTGGTGCTCAAATTTTGCGTGGCCGCTTTATCGACCCCAGGAACTTTCTATGCGATTTCCGGAGAATTTTGTTCCGGGACCCGGAATCCCGAAAAACCGTGTATTATACACTTCAATTTCGGCCGTTCGGGAGGTCGTGCGGACCGGTTTCTTTTTCTCCTTTGTTTTTTTCAATCACGCGTCCTACCTCATTTCGGGAGTTAACTTTGTTCGATTTCGACCTCAAATAACGAGCTTTAACGCATTTTCACGATAATCAGGAGTTTCGGCGAATCTTTGGTTTACGGCACACCGGCACCCCCAAATGTCTTCCGTTGGTGCTCAAATTTTGCGTGGCCGCTTTATCGACCCCAGGAACTTTCTATGCGATTTCCGGAGAATTTTGTTCGGGACCCGGAATCCGAAAAACCGTGTATTATACACTTCAATTTCGGCCGTTCGGGAGGTCGTCTGGACCGGTTTCTTTTTCTCCTGTTTTTCAATCACGCGTCCTACCTCATTTCGGAGTTAACTTTGTTCGATTTCGACCTCAAATAACGAGCTTTAACGCATTTTCACGATAATCAGGAGTTTCGGCGAATCTTGGTTTACGCACACCGGCACCCCAAATGTCTTCCGTTGGTGCTCAAATTTTGCGTGGCCGCTTTATCGACCCCAGGAACTTTCTATGCGATTTCCGGAGAATTTTGTTCGGGACCCGGAATCCAGAAAAACCGTGTATTATACACTTCAATTTCGGCCGTTCGGGAGGTCGAACCGGACCGGTTTCTTTTTCTCCTGTTTTTCAATCACGCGTCCTACCTCATTTCGGAGTTAACTTTGTTCGATTTCGACCTCAAATAACGAGCTTTAACGCATTTTCACGATAATCAGGAGTTTCGGCGAATCTTTGGTTTCGGCACACCGGCACCCCCAAATGTCTTCCGTTGGTGCTCAAATTTTGCGTGGCCGCTTTATCGACCCCAGGAACTTTCTATGCGATTTCCGGAGAATTTTGTTCCGGGACCCGGAATCCCGAAAAACCGTGTATTATACACTTCAATTTCGGCCGTTCGGGAGGTCGTACCGGATCCGGTTTCTTTTTCTTCCTGTTTTTCAATCACGCGTCCTACCTCATTTCGGGAGTTAACTTTGTTCGATTTCGACCTCAAATAACGAGCTTTAACGCATTTTCACGATAATCAGAGTTTCGGCGAATCTTTGGTTTTACGCACACCGGCACCCCCAAATGTCTTCCGTTGGTGCTCAAATTTTGCGTGGCCGCTTTATCGACCCCAGGAACTTTCTATGCGATTTCCGGAGAATTTTGTTCGGGACCCGGAATCCAGAAAAACCGTGTATTATACACTTCAATTTCGGCCGTTCGGGAGGTCGTCCGGACCGGTTTCTTTTTCTTCCTGTTTTTCAATCACGCGTCCTACCTCATTTCGGGAGTTAACTTTGTTCGATTTCGACCTCAAATAACGAGCTTTAACGCATTTTCACGATAATCAGGAGTTTCGGCGAATCTTTGGTTTACGCTTTGCACAGGCACCCCAAATGTCTTCCGTTGGTGCTCAAATTTTGCGTGGCCGCTTTATCGACCCCAGGAACTTTCTATGCGATTTCCGGAGAATTTTGTTCGGGACCCGGAATCCCAGAAAAACCGTGTATTATACACTTCAATTTCAGCCGTTCGGGAGGTCGTACTGGACCGGTTTCTTTTTCTCCCTGTTTTTCAATCACGCGTCCTACCTCATTTCGGGAGTTAACTTTTCGATTTCGACCTCAAATAACGAGCTTTAACGCATTTTCACGATAATCAGAGTTTCGGCGAATCTTTGGTTTACGCACACCGGCACCCCAAATGTCTTCCGTTGGTGCTCAAATTTTGCGTGGCCGCTTTATCGACCCCAGGAACTTTCTATGCGATTTCCGGAGAATTTTGTTCCGGGACCCCGGAATCCGAAAAAACCGTGTATTATACACTTCAATTTCAGCCGTTCGGGAGGTCGTACCGGACCGGTTTCTTTTTCTCCCTGTTTTTCAATCACGCGTCCTACCTCATTTCGGGAGTTAACTTTGTTCGATTTCGACCTCAAATAACGAGCTTTAACGCATTTTCACGATAATCAGTTTCGGCGAATGCGGTTTACGCACACAGCACCCCCAAATGTCTTCCGTTGGTGCTCAAATTTTGCGTGGCCGCTTTATCGACCCCAGGAACTTTCTATGCGATTTCCGGAGAATTTTGTTCGGGACCCGGAATCCAGAAAAACCGTGTATTATACACTTCAATTTCGGCCGTTCGGGAGGTCGTCTGGGACCGGTTTCTTTTTCTTCCTGTTTTTCAATCACGCGTCCTACCTCATTTCGGGAGTTAACTTTCGATTTCGACCTCAAATAACGAGCTTTAACGCATTTTCACGATAATCAGGTTTCGGCGAATCTTTGGTTTACGGCACAGGCACCCCAAATGTCTTCCGTTGGTGCTCAAATTTTGCGTGGCCGCTTTATCGACCCCGGGGAACTTTCTATGTGATTTCCGGAGAATTTTGTTTCGGGACCCGGAATCCCGAAAAACCGTGTATTATACACTTCAATTTCGACCGTTCGGGAGGTCGTGCGGACCGGTTTCTTTTTCTCCCTGTTTTTCAATCACGCGTCCTACCTCATTTCGGGAGTTAACTTTGTTCGATTTCGACCTCAAATAACGAGCTTTAACGCATTTTCACGATAATCAGGTTTCGGCGAATCTTTGGTTTACGCTGCACCGCACCCCAAATGTCTTCCGTTGGTGCTCAAATTTTGCGTGGCCGCTTTATCGACCCCAGGAACTTTCTATGCGATTTCCGGAGAATTTTGTTCGGGACCCGGAATCCGAAAAACCGTGTATTATACACTTCAATTTCGGCCGTTCGGGAGGTCGTCCGGACCGGTTTCTTTTTCTTCCTGTTTTTCAATCACGCGTCCTACCTCATTTCGGGAGTTAACTTTGTTCGATTTCGACCTCAAATAACGAGCTTTAACGCATTTTCACGATAATCAGGGTTTCGGCGAATCTTTGGTTTTACGCACACCGGCACCCCAAATGTCTTCCGTTGGTGCTCAAATTTTGCGTGGCCGCTTTATCGACCCCAGAACTTTCTATGCGATTTCGGAGAATTTTGTTTCGGGACCCGGAATCCCGAAAAACCGTGTATTATACACTTCAATTTCGGTAGTTCGGGAGGTCGTCTGGGACCGGTTTCTTTTTCTTCCTGTTTTTCAATCACGCGTCCTACCTCATTTCGGGAGTTAACTTTGTTCGATTTCGACCTCAAATAACGAGCTTTAACGCATTTTCACGATAATCAGGTTTCGGCGAATCTTTGGTTTACGGCACAGGCACCCCAAATGTCTTCCGTTGGTGCTCAAATTTTGCGTGGCCGCTTTATCGACCCCAGGAACTTTCTATGCGATTTCCGGAGAATTTTGTTCGGGACCCCGGAATCCCCAAAAACCGTGTATTATACACTTCAATTTCGGCCGTTCGGGAGGTCGTCCGGACCGGTTTCTTTTTCTTCCTGTTTTTCAATCACGCGTCCTACCTCATTTCGGGAGTTAACACTTCGATTTCGACCTCAAATAACGAGCTTTAACGCATTTTCACGATAATCAGGTTTCGGCGAATCTTTGGTTTACGCACACCGGCACCCCCAAATGTCTTCCGTTGGTGCTCAAATTTTGCGTGGCCGCTTTATCGACCCCAGGAACTTTCTATGCGATTTCGGAGAATTTTGTTCGGACCCGGAATCCGAAAAACCGTGTATTATACACTTCAATTTCGGCCGTTCGGGAGGTCGTGCGGACCGGTTTCTTTTTCTTCCTGTTTTTCAATCACGCGTCCTACCTCATTTCGGGAGTTAACTTTGTTCGATTTCGACCTCAAATAACGAGCTTTAACGCATTTTCACGATAATCAGGTTTCGGCGAATCTTTGGTTTACGCTGCACAGGCACCCCAAATGTCTTCCGTTGGTGCTCAAATTTTGCGTGGCCGCTTTATCGACCCCAGGAACTTTCTATGCGATTTCCGGAGAATTTTGTTCGGGACCCGGAATCCCAGAAAAACCAGTGTATTATACACTTCAATTTCGGCCGTTCGGGAGGTCGTCTGGGACCGGTTTCTTTTTCTTCCTGTTTTTCAATCACGCGTCCTACCTCATTTCGGGAGTTAACTTTGTTCGATTTCGACCTCAAATAACGAGCTTTAACGCATTTTCACGATAATCAGAGTTTCGGCGAATCTTTGGTTTACGCACACACACCCCAAATGTCTTCCGTTGGTGCTCAAATTTTGCGTGGCCGCTTTATCGACCCCAGGAACTTTCTATGCGATTTCCGGAGAATTTTGTTCGGGACCCCGAATCCCAGAAAAACCGTGTATTATACACTTCAATTTCGGTTCGGGAGGTCGTCGGGACCGGTTTCTTTTTCTTCCTGTTTTTCAATCACGCGTCCTACCTCATTTCGGGAGTTAACTTTGTTCGATTTCGACCTCAAATAACGAGCTTTAACGCATTTTCACGATAATCAGGTTTCGGCGAATCTTTGGTTTACGGCACACCGGCATCCCCAAATGTCTTCCGTTGGTGCTCAAATTTTGCGTGGCCGCTTTATCGACCCCAGGAACTTTCTATGCGATTTCCGGAGAATTTTGTTCGGGACCCGGAATCCAGAAAAACCGTGTATTATACACTTCAATTTCGGCCGTTCGGAGGTCGTCGGGACCGGTTTCTTTTTCTTCCTGTTTTTCAATCACGCGTCCTACCTCATTTCGGGAGTTAACTTTGTTCGATTTCGACCTCAAATAACGAGCTTTAACGCATTTTCACGATAATCAGAGTTTCGGCGAATCTTTGGTTTACGGCACACCGGCACCCCCAAATGTCTTCCGTTGGTGCTCAAATTTTGCGTGGCCGCTTTATCGACCCCAGGAACTTTCTATGCGATTTCCGGAGAATTTTGTTCCGGGACCCGGAATCCAGAAAAACCGTGTATTATACACTTCAATTTCAGCCGTTCGGGAGGTCGTACCGGACCGGTTTCTTTTTCTCCCTGTTTTTCAATCACGCGTCCTACCTCATTTCGGGAGTTAACTTTGTTCGATTTCGACCTCAAATAACGAGCTTTAACGCATTTTCACGATAATCAGGAGTTTCGGCGAATCTTTGGTTTTACGCTGCACCGGCACCCCCAAATGTCTTCCGTTGGTGCTCAAATTTTGCGTGGCCGCTTTATCGACCCCAGGAACTTTCTATGCGATTTCCGGAGAATTTTGTTCGGGACCCGGAATCCGAAAAACCGTGTATTATACACTTCAATTTCGGCCGTTCGGGAGGTCGTGCCGGACCCGGTTTCTTTTTCTTCCTGTTTTTCAATCACGCGTCCTACCTCATTTCGGGAGTTAACTTTGTTCGATTTCGACCTCAAATAACGAGCTTTAACGCATTTTCACGATAATCAGGAGTTTCGGCGAATCTTTGGTTTACGGCACACCGGCATCCCCAAATGTCTTCCGTTGGTGCTCAAATTTTGCGTGGCCGCTTTATCGACCCCAGGAACTTTCTATGCGATTTCGGAGAATTTTGTTCGGGACCCGAATCCAGAAAAAGTGTATTATACACTTCAATTTCAGCCGTTCGGGAGGTCGTACCGGACCGGTTTCTTTTTCTCCCTGTTTTTTCAATCACGCGTCCTACCTCATTTCGGGAGTTAACTTTGTTCGATTTCGACCTCAAATAACGAGCTTTAACGCATTTTCACGATAATCAGGAGTTTCGGCGAATCTTTGGTTTACGCACACCGGCACCCCCAAATGTCTTCCGTTGGTGCTCAAATTTTGCGTGGCCGCTTTATCGACCCCGGGAACTTTCTATGTGATTTTCGGAGAATTTTGTTTCGGGACCCCGGAATCCAGAAAAACCGTGTATTATACACTTCAATTTCGGCCGTTCGGGAGGTCGTCGGACCGGTTTCTTTTTCTTCCTGTTTTTCAATCACGCGTCCTACCTCATTTCGGGAGTTAACTTTTTCGATTTCGACCTCAAATAACGAGCTTTAACGCATTTTCACGATAATCAGGTTTCGGCGAATCTTTGGTTTACGCACACCGGCACCCCAAATGTCTTCCGTTGGTGCTCAAATTTTGCGTGGCCGCTTTATCGACCCCAGGAACTTTCTATGCGATTTCCGGAGAATTTTGTTCGGGACCCGGAATCCGAAAAACCGTGTATTATACACTTCAATTTCGGCCGTTCGGGAGGTCGTGGGACCGGTTTCTTTTTCTCCCTGTTTTTCAATCACGCGTCCTACCTCATTTCGGGAGTTAACTTTGTTCGATTTCGACCTCAAATAACGAGCTTTAACGCATTTTCACGATAATCAGGAGTTTCGGCGAATCTTTGGTTTTACGCACACCGGCACCCCAAATGTCTTCCGTTGGTGCTCAAATTTTGCGTGGCCGCTTTATCGACCCCAGGAACTTTCTATGCGATTTCCGGAGAATTTTGTTCCGGGACCCGGAATCCCGAAAAAACGTGTATTATACACTTCAATTTCGGCCGTTCGGGAGGTCGTGCCGGACCCGGTTTCTTTTTCTTCCTGTTTTTCAATCACGCGTCCTACCTCATTTCGGGAGTTAACTTTGTTCGATTTCGACCTCAAATAACGAGCTTTAACGCATTTTCACGATAATCAGAGTTTCGGCGAATCTTTGGTTTACGCACACAAGGCACCCCAAATGTCTTCCGTTGGTGCTCAAATTTTGCGTGGCCGCTTTATCGACCCCAGGAACTTTCTATGCGATTTCCGGAGAATTTTGTTCGGGACCCCGGAATCCCGAAAAACAATGTATTATACACTTCAATTTCAGCCGTTCGGGAGGTCGTACCGGACCCGGTTTCTTTTTCTCCCTGTTTTTCAATCACGCGTCCTACCTCATTTCGGGAGTTAACTTTGTTCGATTTCAGCCTCAAATAACGAGCTTTAACGCATTTTCACGATAATCAGGAGTTTCGGCGAATCTTTGGTTTACGGCACACACACACCCCAAATGTCTTCCGTTGGTGCTCAAATTTTGCGTGGCCGCTTTATCGACCCCAGGAACTTTCTATGCGATTTCCGGAGAATTTTGTTCCGGGACCCGGAATCCCGAAAAACCGTGTATTATACACTTCAATTTCGGCCGTTCGGGAGGTCGTGCCGGACCCGGTTTCTTTTTCTCCTGTTTTTCAATCACGCGTCCTACCTCATTTCGGGGAGTTAACTTTGTTCGATTTCGACCTCAAATAACGAGCTTTAACGCATTTTCACGATAATCAGGAGTTTCGGCGAATCTTTGGTTTACGCTTTTTGGCACCCCCAAATGTCTTCCGTTGGTGCTCAAATTTTGCGTGGCCGCTTTATCGACCCCAGGAACTTTCTATGCGATTTCCGGAGAATTTTGTTCGGGACCCGAATCCCAGAAAAACCGTGTATTATACACTTCAATTTCGGCCGTTCGGGAGGTCGTCGGGACCGGTTTCTTTTTCTCCCTGTTTTTCAATCACGCGTCCTACCTCATTTCGGGAGTTAACTGTTCGATTTCGACCTCAAATAACGAGCTTTAACGCATTTTCACGATAATCAGGTTTCGGCGAATCTTTGGTTTACGGCACACCGGCATCCCCAAATGTCTTCCGTTGGTGCTCAAATTTTGCGTGGCCGCTTTATCGACCCCAGGAACTTTCTATGCGATTTCCGGAGAATTTTGTTCGGGACCCGGAATCCAGAAAAACCGTGTATTATACACTTCAATTTCGGCCGTTCGGAGGTCGTGCGGACCGGTTTCTTTTTCTTCCTGTTTTTCAATCACGCGTCCTACCTCATTTCGGGAGTTAACTTTGTTCGATTTCGACCTCAAATAACGAGCTTTAACGCATTTTCACGATAATCAGAGTTTCGGCGAATCTTTGGTTTACGCACACAGGCACCCCCAAATGTCTTCCGTTGGTGCTCAAATTTTGCGTGGCCGCTTTATCGACCCCAGGGAACTTTCTATGCGATTTCCGGAGAAATTTTGTTCGGGACCCGGAATCCGAAAAACCGTGTATTATACACTTCAATTTCGGCCGTTCGGGAGGTCGTACCGGACCGGTTTCTTTTTCTCCCTGTTTTTCAATCACGCGTCCTACCTCATTTCGGGAGTTAACTTTGTTCGATTTCGACCTCAAATAACGAGCTTTAACGCATTTTCACGATAATCAGGAGTTTCGGCGAATCTTGTTTACGGCACACCGGCATCCCCAAATGTCTTCCGTTGGTGCTCAAATTTTGCGTGGCCGCTTTATCGACCCCAGGAACTTTCTATGCGATTTCCGGAGAATTTTGTTCGGGACCCGAATCCGAAAAACCGTGTATTATACACTTCAATTTCGGCCGTTCGGGAGGTCGTGCGGACCGGTTTCTTTTTCTCCTGTTTTTCAATCACGCGTCCTACCTCATTTCGGAGTTAACTTTCGATTTCGACCTCAAATAACGAGCTTTAACGCATTTTCACGATAATCAGAGTTTCGGCGAATCTTTGGTTTACGCACACCGGCACCCCCAAATGTCTTCCGTTGGTGCTCAAATTTTGCGTGGCCGCTTTATCGACCCCCCGGGAACTTTCTATGCGATTTCCGGAGAATTTTGTCCGGGACCCCGGAATTCCGAAAAACCGTGTATTATACACTTCAATTTCGGCCGTTCGGGAGGTCGTACCGGACCGGTTTCTTTTTCTCCCTGTTTTTCAATCACGCGTCCTACCTCATTTCGGGAGTTAACTTTGTTCGATTTCGACCTCAAATAACGAGCTTTAACGCATTTTCACGATAATCAGGTTTCGGCGAATCTTTGGTTTACGCACACCGGCACCCCCAAATGTCTTCCGTTGGTGCTCAAATTTTGCGTGGCCGCTTTATCGACCCCAGGAACTTTCTATGCGATTTCCGGAGAATTTTGTTCGGGACCCGGAATCCAGAAAAACGTGTATTATACACTTCAATTTCGGCCGTTCGGGAGGTCGTGCGGACCGGTTTCTTTTTCTCCCTGTTTTTCAATCACGCGTCCTACCTCATTTCGGGAGTTAACTTTGTTCGATTTCGACCTCAAATAACGAGCTTTAACGCATTTTCACGATAATCAGGAGTTTCGGCGAATCTTTGGTTTACGCTGCACCGGCACCCCCAATGTCTTCCGTTGGTGCTCAAATTTTGCGTGGCCGCTTTATCGACCCCAGGGAACTTTCTATGCGATTTCCGGAGAATTTTGTTACGGGACCCGGAATCCCAAAAAACCGTGTATTATACACTTCAATTTCGGCCGTTCGGGAGGTCGTCTGGGACCGGTTTCTTTTTCTTCCTGTTTTTCAATCACGCGTCCTACCTCATTTCGGGAGTTAACTTTGTTCGATTTCGACCTCAAATAACGAGCTTTAACGCATTTTCACGATAATCAGAGTTTCGGCGAATCTTTGGTTTACGGCACACCGGCACCCCCAAATGTCTTCCGTTGGTGCTCAAATTTTGCGTGGCCGCTTTATCGACCCCAGGAACTTTCTATGCGATTTCCGGAGAATTTTGTTCGGGACCCGGAATCCCAAAAAACGTGTGTATTATACACTTCAATTTCGGCCGTTCGGGAGGTCGTCTGGACCGGTTTCTTTTTCTTCCTGTTTTTCAATCACGCGTCCTACCTCATTTCGGGAGTTAACTTTGTTCGATTTCGACCTCAAATAACGAGCTTTAACGCATTTTCACGATAATCAGGGTTTCGGCGAATCTTTGGTTTACGCTGCACCGGCACCCCCAAATGTCTTCCGTTGGTGCTCAAATTTTGCGTGGCCGCTTTATCGACCCCAGGAACTTTCTATGCGATTTCCGGAGAATTTTGTTCGGGACCCGGAATCCGTGTATTATACACTTCAATTTCGGCCGTTCGGGAGGTCGTCTGGACCGGTTTCTTTTTCTCCTGTTTTTCAATCACGCGTCCTACCTCATTTCAGGAGTTAACTTGTTCGATTTCCGCCTCAAATAACGAGCTTTAACGCATTTTCACGATAATCAGGTTTCGGCGAATCTTTGGTTTACGGCACACAGGCACCCCCAAATGTCTTCCGTTGGTGCTCAAATTTTGCGTGGCCGCTTTATCGACCCCAGGAACTTTCTATGCGATTTCCGGAGAATTTTGTTCGGGACCCGGAATCCCAGAAAAACCGTGTATTATACACTTCAATTTCGGTAGTTCGGGAGGTCGTACTGGACCGGTTTCTTTTTCTCCCTGTTTTTCAATCACGCGTCCTACCTCATTTCGGGAGTTAACTTTGTTCGATTTCGACCTCAAATAACGAGCTTTAACGCATTTTCACGATAATCAGGAGTTTCGGCGAATCTTTGGTTTACGCACACCGGCACCCCCAAATGTCTTCCGTTGGTGCTCAAATTTTGCGTGGCCGCTTTATCGACCCCAGGAACTTTCTATGCGATTTCCGGAGAATTTTGTTCCGGGACCCGGAATCCCGAAAAACCGTGTATTATACACTTCAATTTCGGCCGTTCGGGAGGTCGTACCGGACCGGTTTCTTTTTCTCCCTGTTTTTCAATCACGCGTCCTACCTCATTTCGGGAGTTAACTTTGTTCGATTTCGACCTCAAATAACGAGCTTTAACGCATTTTCACGATAATCAGGAGTTTCGGCGAATCTTTGGTTTACGCACACCGCACCCCAAATGTCTTCCGTTGGTGCTCAAATTTTGCGTGGCCGCTTTATCGACCCCAGGAACTTTCTATGCGATTTCCGGAGAATTTTGTTCCGGGACCCGGAATCCCGAAAAACCGTGTATTATACACTTCAATTTCGGCCGTTCGGGAGGTCGTGCGGGACCGGTTTCTTTTTCTCCCTGTTTTTCAATCACGCGTCCTACCTCATTTCGGGAGTTAACTTTGTTCGATTTCGACCTCAAATAACGAGCTTTAACGCATTTTCACGATAATCAGGAGTTTCGGCGAATCTTTGGTTTACGGCACACCGGCACCCCAAATGTCTTCCGTTGGTGCTCAAATTTTGCGTGGCGCTTTATCGACCCCGGGAACTTTCTATGCGATTTCCGGAGAATTTTGTTCCGGGACCCGGAATCCCGAAAAACCGTGTATTATACACTTCAATTTCGGCCGTTCGGGAGGTCGTACGGACCGGTTTCTTTTTCTCCTGTTTTTCAATCACGCGTCCTACCTCATTTCAGGAGTTAACTTGTTCGATTTCCGCCTCAAATAACGAGCTTTAACGCATTTTCACGATAATCAGGAGTTTCGGCGAATCTTTGGTTTTTACGCTGCAAGCACCCCAAATGTCTTCCGTTGGTGCTCAAATTTTGCGTGGCCGCTTTATCGACCCCAGGAACTTTCTATGCGATTTCCGGAGAATTTTGTTCGGGACCCGGAATCCAGAAAAACCGTGTATTATACACTTCAATTTCGGCCGTTCGGGAGGTCGTCTGGGACCGGTTTCTTTTTCTCCCTGTTTTTCAATCACGCGTCCTACCTCATTTCGGGAGTTAACTTTGTTCGATTTCGACCTCAAATAACGAGCTTTAACGCATTTTCACGATAATCAGGAGTTTCGGCGAATCTTTGGTTTACGCACAAGCACCCCAAATGTCTTCCGTTGGTGCTCAAATTTTGCGTGGCCGCTTTATCGACCCCAGGAACTTTCTATGCGATTTCCGGAGAATTTTGTTCCGGGACCCGGAATCCCGAAAAACCGTGTATTATACACTTCAATTTCGGCCGTTCGGGAGGTCGTGCGGGACCGGTTTCTTTTTCTCCCTGTTTTTCAATCACGCGTCCTACCTCATTTCGGGAGTTAACTTTCGATTTCGACCTCAAATAACGAGCTTTAACGCATTTTCACGATAATCAGGTTTCGGCGAATCTTTGGTTTCGTTCGCACACCGGCACCCCAAATGTCTTCCGTTGGTGCTCAAATTTTGCGTGGCCGCTTTATCGACCCCAGGGAACTTTCTATGCGATTTCCGGAGAATTTTGTTCCGGGACCCGGAATCCCGAAAAACAGTGTATTATACACTTCAATTTCGGCCGTTCGGGAGGTCGTCTGGGACCGGTTTCTTTTTCTCCTGTTTTTCAATCACGCGTCCTACCTCATTTCGGAGTTAACTTTGTTCGATTTCGACCTCAAATAACGAGCTTTAACGCATTTTCACGATAATCAGAGTTTCGGCGAATCTTTGGTTACGCACACCGGCACCCCAAATGTCTTCCGTTGGTGCTCAAATTTTGCGTGGCCGCTTTATCGACCCCAGGAACTTTCTATGCGATTTCCGGAGAATTTTGTTCGGGACCCGGAATCCGAAAAACCGTGTATTATACACTTCAATTTCGTAGTTCGGGAGGTCGTCGGACCGGTTTCTTTTTCTCCTGTTTTTTTCAATCACGCGTCCTACCTCATTTCGGGAGTTAACTTTGTTCGATTTCGACCTCAAATAACGAGCTTTAACGCATTTTCACGATAATCAGGAGTTTCGGCGAATCTTTGGTTTACGCACACCGGCACCCCAAATGTCTTCCGTTGGTGCTCAAATTTTGCGTGGCCGCTTTATCGACCCCAGGAACTTTCTATGCGATTTCCGGAGAATTTTGTTCGGGACCCGGAATCCAGAAAAACCGTGTATTATACACTTCAATTTCGGCCGTTCGGGAGGTCGTCTGGGACCGGTTTCTTTTTCTCCTGTTTTTTTTCAATCACGCGTCCTACCTCATTTCGGGAGTTAACTTTGTTCGATTTCGACCTCAAATAACGAGCTTTAACGCATTTTCACGATAATCAGGTTTCGGCGAATGCTTTGGTTTTACACACCGCACCCCCAAATGTCTTCCGTTGGTGCTCAAATTTTGCGTGGCCGCTTTATCGACCCCAGGAACTTTCTATGCGATTTCCGGAGAATTTTGTTCCGGGACCCGGAATCCCGAAAAACCGTGTATTATACACTTCAATTTCGGCCGTTCGGGAGGTCGTGCCGGACCCGGTTTCTTTTTCTCCTGTTTTTCAATCACGCGTCCTACCTCATTTCGGAGTTAACTTTGTTCGATTTCGACCTCAAATAACGAGCTTTAACGCATTTTCACGATAATCAGAGTTTCGGCGAATCTTTGGTTTACGCTTTTACCGGCACCCCAAATGTCTTCCGTTGGTGCTCAAATTTTGCGTGGCCGCTTTATCGACCCCAGGGAACTTTCTATGCGATTTCCGGAGAATTTTGTTACGGGACCCGGAATCCCAAAAAACCGTGTATTATACACTTCAATTTCGGCCGTTCGGGAGGTAAATGCGGACCGGTTTCTTTTTCTTCCTGTTTTTCAATCACGCGTCCTACCTCATTTCGGGAGTTAACTTTGTTCGATTTCGACCTCAAATAACGAGCTTTAACGCATTTTCACGATAATCAGAGTTTCGGCGAATCTTTGGTTTACGCACACCGGCACCCCAAATGTCTTCCGTTGGTGCTCAAATTTTGCGTGGCCGCTTTATCGACCCCAGGAACTTTCTATGCGATTTCCGGAGAATTTTGTTCGGGACCCGGAATCCCAGAAAAAGTGTATTATACACTTCAATTTCGGCCGTTCGGGAGGTCGTCTGGACCGGTTTCTTTTCTCCCTGTTTTTCAATCACGCGTCCTACCTCATTTCGGGAGTTAACTTTGTTCGATTTCGACCTCAAATAACGAGCTTTAACGCATTTTCACGATAATCAGGAGTTTCGGCGAATCTTTGGTTTACGCACACCGGCACCCCCAAATGTCTTCCGTTGGTGCTCAAATTTTGCGTGGCCGCTTTATCTGACCCCGGGAACTTTCTATGCGATTTCCGGAGAATTTTTGTTCGGGACCGGAATCCGAAAAACCGTGTATTATACACTTCAATTTCGGCCGTTCGGGAGGTCGTACTGGACCGGTTTCTTTTTCTCCCTGTTTTTCAATCACGCGTCCTACCTCATTTCGGGAGTTAACTTTGTTCGATTTCGACCTCAAATAACGAGCTTTAACGCATTTTCACGATAATCAGGAGTTTCGGCGAATCTTTGGTTTACGCTGCACCGGCACCCCAAATGTCTTCCGTTGGTGCTCAAATTTTGCGTGGCCGCTTTATCGACCCCAGGAACTTTCTATGCGATTTCCGGAGAATTTTGTTCGGGACCCGGAATCCAGAAAAACCGTGTATTATACACTTCAATTTCGGCCGTTCGGGAGGTCGTCCGGGACCGGTTTCTTTTTCTTCCTGTTTTTCAATCACGCGTCCTACCTCATTTCGGGAGTTAACTTTTCGATTTCGACCTCAAATAACGAGCTTTAACGCATTTTCACGATAATCAGAGTTTCGGCGAATCTTTGGTTTACGCACACCGGCACCCCCAAATGTCTTCCGTTGGTGCTCAAATTTTGCGTGGCCGCTTTATCGACCCCAGGAACTTTCTATGCGATTTCCGGAGAATTTTGTTCGGGACCCGGAATCCGGCAAAAAACCCGTGTATTATACACTTCAATTTCGGCCGTTCGGGAGGTCGTCTGGACCGGTTTCTTTTTCTCCTGTTTTTCAATCACGCGTCCTACCTCATTTCAGGAGTTAACTGTTCGATTTCAGCCTCAAATAACGAGCTTTAACGCATTTTCACGATAATCAGAGTTTCGGCGAATCTTTGGTTTACGCACACCGGCACCCCAAATGTCTTCCGTTGGTGCTCAAATTTTGCGTGGCCGCTTTATCGACCCCAGGAACTTTCTATGCGATTTCCGGAGAATTTTGTTACGGGACCCGGAATCCCAAAAAACCGTGTATTATACACTTCAATTTCGGCCGTTCGGGAGGTCGTGCGGACCGGTTTCTTTTTCTCCTGTTTTTTTCAAT
This sequence comes from Silene latifolia, assembly GCF_048544455.1. Taxonomy (NCBI): domain Eukaryota; kingdom Viridiplantae; phylum Streptophyta; class Magnoliopsida; order Caryophyllales; family Caryophyllaceae; genus Silene; species Silene latifolia. The sequence continues at coordinate 199,057,554 of NC_133526.1, forward strand.
CACGCGTCCTACCTCATTTCGGGAGTTAACTTTGTTCGATTTCGACCTCAAATAACGAGCTTTAACGCATTTTCACGATAATCAGAGTTTCGGCGAATCTTTGGTTTACGGCACACCGCACCCCCAAATGTCTTCCGTTGGTGCTCAAATTTTGCGTGGCCGCTTTATCGACCCCAGGAACTTTCTATGCGATTTCCGGAGAATTTTGTTCCGGGACCCGGAATCCCGAAAAACCGTGTATTATACACTTCAATTTCGGCCGTTCGGGAGGTCGTGGGACCGGTTTCTTTTTCTTCCTGTTTTTCAATCACGCGTCCTACCTCATTTCGGGAGTTAACTTTGTTCGATTTCGACCTCAAATAACGAGCTTTAACGCATTTTCACGATAATCAGGTTTCGGCGAATCTTTGGTTTACGCACACAAGCACCCCAAATGTCTTCCGTTGGTGCTCAAATTTTGCGTGGCCGCTTTATCGACCCCAGGAACTTTCTATGCGATTTCCGGAGAATTTTGTTCGGGACCCGAATCCCAGAAAAACCGTGTATTATACACTTCAATTTCGGCCGTTCGGGAGGTCGTCTGGGACCGGTTTCTTTTTCTCCCTGTTTTTCAATCACGCGTCCTACCTCATTTCGGGAGTTAACTTTTCGATTTCGACCTCAAATAACGAGCTTTAACGCATTTTCACGATAATCAGAGTTTCGGCGAATCTTTGGTTTACGGCACACGGCACCCCAAATGTCTTCCGTTGGTGCTCAAATTTTGCGTGGCCGCTTTATCGACCCCAGGAACTTTCTATGCGATTTCCGGAGAATTTTGTTCGGGACCGGAATCCCAGAAAAACCGTGTATTATACACTTCAATTTCGGCCGTTCGGGAGGTCGTCTGGGACCGGTTTCTTTTTCTTCCTGTTTTTCAATCACGCGTCCTACCTCATTTCGGGAGTTAACATTCGATTTCGACCTCAAATAACGAGCTTTAACGCATTTTCACGATAATCAGAGTTTCGGCGAATCTTTGGTTTACGCACACCGGCACCCCCAAATGTCTTCCGTTGGTGCTCAAATTTTGCGTGGCCGCTTTATCGACCCCAGGAACTTTCTATGCGATTTCCGGAGAATTTTGTTCGGGACCCGGAATCCCAGAAAAACGTATATTATACACTTCAATTTCGGCCGTTCGGGAGGTCGTGCGGACCGGTTTCTTTTTCTTCCTGTTTTTCAATCACGCGTCCTACCTCATTTCGGGAGTTAACTTTGTTCGATTTCGACCTCAAATAACGAGCTTTAACGCATTTTCACGATAATCAGGAGTTTCGGCGAATCTTTGGTTTACGGCACACCGGCATCCCCAAATGTCTTCCGTTGGTGCTCAAATTTTGCGTGGCCGCTTTATCGACCCCAGGAACTTTCTATGCGATTTCCGGAGAATTTTGTTCCGGGACCCGGAATCCCCAAAAACCGTGTATTATACACTTCAATTTCGGCCGTTCGGGAGGTCGTCTGGGACCGGTTTCTTTTTCTCCCTGTTTTTCAATCACGCGTCCTACCTCATTTCGGGAGTTAACTGTTCGATTTCGACCTCAAATAACGAGCTTTAACGCATTTTCACGATAATCAGGAGTTTCGGCGAATCTTTGGTTTCGCACACCGGCACCCCAAATGTCTTCCGTTGGTGCTCAAATTTTGCGTGGCCGCTTTATCGACCCCAGGAACTTTCTATGCGATTTCCGGAGAATTTTGTTCGGGACCGGAATCCCAGAAAAACCGTGTATTATACACTTCAATTTCGGCCGTTCGGGAGGTCGTGCGGACCGGTTTCTTTTTCTTCCTGTTTTTCAATCACGCGTCCTACCTCATTTCGGGAGTTAACTTTGTTCGATTTCGACCTCAAATAACGAGCTTTAACGCATTTTCACGATAATCAGGTTTCGGCGAATCTTTGGTTTACGCACACCGGCACCCCAAATGTCTTCCGTTGGTGCTCAAATTTTGCGTGGCCGCTTTATCGACCCCAGGAACTTTCTATGCGATTTCCGGAGAATTTTGTTCGGGACCCGAATCCCAGAAAAACCGTGTATTATACACTTCAATTTCAGCCGTTCGGGAGGTCGTACCGGACCGGTTTCTTTTTCTCCCTGTTTTTCAATCACGCGTCCTACCTCATTTCGGGAGTTAACTTTGTTCGATTTCGACCTCAAATAACGAGCTTTAACGCATTTTCACGATAATCAGGAGTTTCGGCGAATCTTTGGTTTACGGCACACCGGCACCCCCAAATGTCTTCCGTTGGTGCTCAAATTTTGCGTGGCCGCTTTATCGACCCCAGGAACTTTCTATGCGATTTCCGGAGAATTTTGTTCGGGACCCGAATCCCAGAAAAACCGTGTATTATACACTTCAATTTCGGCCGTTCGGGAGGTCGTCTGGGACCGGTTTCTTTTTCTTCCTGTTTTTCAATCACGCGTCCTACCTCATTTCGGGAGTTAACTTTCGATTTCGACCTCAAATAACGAGCTTTAACGCATTTTCACGATAATCAGAGTTTCGGCGAATCTTTGGTTTACGGCACACCGGCACCCCCAAATGTCTTCCGTTGGTGCTCAAATTTTGCGTGGCCGCTTTATCGACCCCAGGAACTTTCTATGCGATTTCCGGAGAATTTTGTTCGGGACCCGGAATCCGAAAAACCGTGTATTATACACTTCAATTTCGGCCGTTCGGGAGGTCGTACGGACCGGTTTCTTTTTCTTCCTGTTTTTCAATCACGCGTCCTACCTCATTTCGGGAGTTAACTTTGTTCGATTTCGACCTCAAATAACGAGCTTTAACGCATTTTCCACGATAATCAGAGTTTCGGCGAATCTTTGGTTTACGGCACACCGGCACCCCCAAATGTCTTCCGTTGGTGCTCAAATTTTGCGTGGCCGCTTTATCGACCCCCGGGAACTTTCTATGCGATTTCCGGAGAATTTTGTTCGGGACCCCGGAATCCCGAAAAACCGTGTATTATACACTTCAATTTCGGCCGTTCGGGAGGTCGTGCGGACCGGTTTCTTTTTCTTCCTGTTTTTCAATCACGCGTCCTACCTCATTTCGGGAGTTAACTTTGTTCGATTTCGACCTCAAATAACGAGCTTTAACGCATTTTCACGATAATCAGGTTTCGGCGAATCTTTGGTTTACGGCACACCGGCATCCCCAAATGTCTTCCGTTGGTGCTCAAATTTTGCGTGGCCGCTTTATCGACCCCAGGAACTTTCTATGCGATTTCCGGAGAATTTTGTTCGGGACCCGGAATCCGAAAAACCGTGTATTATACACTTCAATTTCGGCCGTTCGGGAGGTCGTCTGGGACCGGTTTCTTTTTCTTCCTGTTTTTCAATCACGCGTCCTACCTCATTTCGGGAGTTAACTTTGTTCGATTTCGACCTCAAATAACGAGCTTTAACGCATTTTCACGATAATCAGAGTTTCGGCGAATCTTTGGTTTACGCACACCGGCACCCCCAAATGTCTTCCGTTGGTGCTCAAATTTTGCGTGGCCGCTTTATCGACCCCGGGAACTTTCTATGCGATTTCGGAGAATTTTGTTTCGGGACCCCGGAATCCCGAAAAACCGTGTATTATACACTTCAATTTCGGCCGTTCGGGAGGTCGTGCGGACCGGTTTCTTTTTCTTCCTGTTTTTCAATCACGCGTCCTACCTCATTTCGGGAGTTAACTTTGTTCGATTTCGACCTCAAATAACGAGCTTTAACGCATTTTCACGATAATCAGAGTTTCGGCGAATCTTTGGTTTACGCACACCGCACCCCAAATGTCTTCCGTTGGTGCTCAAATTTTGCGTGGCCGCTTTATCGACCCCAGGAACTTTCTATGCGATTTCCGGAGAATTTTGTTCGGGACCCGGAATCCCAGAAAAAGTGTATTATACACTTCAATTTCAGCCGTTCGGGAGGTCGTACCGGACCGGTTTCTTTTTCTCCCTGTTTTTCAATCACGCGTCCTACCTCATTTCGGGAGTTAACTGTTCGATTTCGACCTCAAATAACGAGCTTTAACGCATTTTCACGATAATCAGAGTTTCGGCGAATCTTTGGTTTTACGGCACACCGGCACCCCCAAATGTCTTCCGTTGGTGCTCAAATTTTGCGTGGCCGCTTTATCGACCCCAGGAACTTTCTATGCGATTTCCGGAGAATTTTGTTCGGGACCCGGAATCCGAAAAACCGTGTATTATACACTTCAATTTCGGCCGTTCGGGAGGTCGTGGGACCGGTTTCTTTTTCTCCCTGTTTTTCAATCACGCGTCCTACCTCATTTCGGGAGTTAACTTTGTTCGATTTCGACCTCAAATAACGAGCTTTAACGCATTTTCACGATAATCAGAGTTTCGGCGAATCTTTGGTTTACGCACACCGGCACCCCCCAAATGTCTTCCGTTGGTGCTCAAATTTTGCGTGGCCGCTTTATCGACCCCAGGAACTTTCTATGCGATTTCCGGAGAATTTTGTTCCGGGACCCGGAATCCCGAAAAACCGTGTATTATACACTTCAATTTCGGCCGTTCGGGAGGTCGTGGGACCGGTTTCTTTTTCTTCCTGTTTTTCAATCACGCGTCCTACCTCATTTCGGGAGTTAACTTTGTTCGATTTCGACCTCAAATAACGAGCTTTAACGCATTTTCACGATAATCAGGAGTTTCGGCGAATCTTTGGTTTACGGCACACCGGCACCCCCAAATGTCTTCCGTTGGTGCTCAAATTTTGCGTGGCCGCTTTATCTGACCCCGGAACTTTCTATGCGATTTCCGGAGAATTTTGTTCCGGGACCCGGAATCCCCAAAAACCGTGTATTATACACTTCAATTTCGGCCGTTCGGGAGGTCGTCTGCGGACCGGTTTCTTTTTCTCCCTGTTTTTCAATCACGCGTCCTACCTCATTTCGGGAGTTAACTTTGTTCGATTTCGACCTCAAATAACGAGCTTTAACGCATTTTCACGATAATCAGGTTTTCGGCGAATCTTTGGTTTACGGCACACCGGCACCCCCAAATGTCTTCCGTTGGTGCTCAAATTTTGCGTGGCCGCTTTATCGACCCCAGGAACTTTCTATGCGATTTCCGGAGAATTTTGTTCGGGACCCGGAATCCAGAAAAACCGTGTATTATACACTTCAATTTCGGCCGTTCGGGAGGTCGTCTGGGACCGGTTTCTTTTTCTCCTGTTTTTCAATCACGCGTCCTACCTCATTTCGGAGTTAACTTTGTTCGATTTCGACCTCAAATAACGAGCTTTAACGCATTTTCACGATAATCAGGAGTTTCGGCGAATCTTTGGTTTACCACACAAGCACCCCAAATGTCTTCCGTTGGTGCTCAAATTTTGCGTGGCCGCTTTATCGACCCCAGGAACTTTCTATGCGATTTCGGAGAATTTTGTTCGGGACCCGGAATCCGAAAAACCGTGTATTATACACTTCAATTTCGGCCGTTCGGGAGGTCGTGCGGACCGGTTTCTTTTTCTCCCTGTTTTTCAATCACGCGTCCTCCCTCATTTCGGGTTAACTTTGTTCGATTTCGACCTCAAATAACGAGCTTTAACGCATTTTCACGATAATCAGAGTTTCGGCGAATCTTTGGTTTACGCACACAGGCACCCCCAAATGTCTTCCGTTGGTGCTCAAATTTTGCGTGGCCGCTTTATCGACCCCAGGAACTTTCTATGCGATTTCCGGAGAATTTTGTTCGGGACCGGAATCCCAGAAAAACGTGTATTATACACTTCAATTTCGGCCGTTCGGGAGGTCGTCTGGACCGGTTTCTTTTTCTTCCTGTTTTTCAATCACGCGTCCTACCTCATTTCGGGAGTTAACTGTTCGATTTCGACCTCAAATAACGAGCTTTAACGCATTTTCACGATAATCAGAGTTTCGGCGAATCTTTGGTTTACGCACACCGGCACCCCCAAATGTCTTCCGTTGGTGCTCAAATTTTGCGTGGCCGCTTTATCGACCCCAGGAACTTTCTATGCGATTTCCGGAGAATTTTGTTCCGGGACCCGGAATCCCGAAAAACCGTGTATTATACACTTCAATTTCGGCCGTTCGGGAGGTCGTGCGGACCGGTTTCTTTTTCTCCCTGTTTTTCAATCACGCGTCCTACCTCATTTCGGGAGTTAACTTTGTTCGATTTCGACCTCAAATAACGAGCTTTAACGCATTTTCACGATAATCAGGTTTCGGCGAATCTTTGGTTTCGCGCACACCGGCACCCCAAATGTCTTCCGTTGGTGCTCAAATTTTGCGTGGCCGCTTTATCGACCCCAGGAACTTTCTATGCGATTTCCGGAGAATTTTGTTCGGGACCCCGAAATTCCGAAAAACCGTGTATTATACACTTCAATTTCGGCCGTTTCGGGAGGTCGTCTGGGACCGGTTTCTTTTCTCCTTTTTTCAATCACGCGTCCTACCTCATTTCGGGAGTTAACTTTGTTCGATTTCGACCTCAAATAACGAGCTTTAACGCATTTTCACGATAATCAGAGTTTCGGCGAATCTTTGGTTTTACGGCACACCGGCACCCCCAAATGTCTTCCGTTGGTGCTCAAATTTTGCGTGGCCGCTTTATCGACCCCAGGAACTTTCTATGCGATTTCCGGAGAATTTTGTTCGGGACCCGGAATCCCAGAAAAACGAGTGTGTATTATACACTTCAATTTCGGCCGTTCGGGAGGTCGTCTGGGACCGGTTTCTTTTTCTCCCTGTTTTTCAATCACGCGTCCTACCTCATTTCGGGAGTTAACTTTTCGATTTCGACCTCAAATAACGAGCTTTAACGCATTTTCACGATAATCAGGAGTTTCGGCGAATCTTTGGTTTACGGCACACCGGCACCCCCAAATGTCTTCCGTTGGTGCTCAAATTTTGCGTGGCCGCTTTATCGACCCCAGGAACTTTCTATGCGATTTCCGGAGAATTTTGTTCCGGGACCCGGAATCCAGAAAAACCGTGTATTATACACTTCAATTTCAGCCGTTCGGGAGGTCGTACCGGACCGGTTTCTTTTTCTCCCTGTTTTTCAATCACGCGTCCTACCTCATTTCGGGAGTTAACTTTCGATTTCGACCTCAAATAACGAGCTTTAACGCATTTTCACGATAATCAGAGTTTCGGCGAATCTTTGGTTTTACGGCACACCGGCACCCCCAAATGTCTTCCGTTGGTGCTCAAATTTTGCGTGGCCGCTTTATCGACCCCAGGAACTTTCTATGCGATTTTCGGAGAATTTTGTTTCGGGACCCCGGAATCCAGAAAAACCGTGTATTATACACTTCAATTTCGGCCGTTCGGGAGGTCGTCCGGGACCGGTTTCTTTTTCTCCCTGTTTTTCAATCACGCGTCCTACCTCATTTCGGGAGTTAACTTTGTTCGATTTCGACCTCAAATAACGAGCTTTAACGCATTTTCACGATAATCAGAGTTTCGGCGAATCTTTGGTTTACGCACACCGGCACCCCCAAATGTCTTCCGTTGGTGCTCAAATTTTGCGTGGCCGCTTTATCGACCCCAGGAACTTTCTATGCGATTTCCGGAGAATTTTGTTCGGGACCCGGAATCCAGAAAAACCGTGTATTATACACTTCAATTTCGGCCGTTCGGGAGGTCGTCTGGGACCGGTTTCTTTTTCTTCCTGTTTTTCAATCACGCGTCCTACCTCATTTCGGGAGTTAACTTTGTTCGATTTCGACCTCAAATAACGAGCTTTAACGCATTTTCACGATAATCAGGAGTTTCGGCGAATCTTTGGTTTTACGCACACCGGCACCCCCAAATGTCTTCCGTTGGTGCTCAAATTTTGCGTGGCCGCTTTATCGACCCCAGGAACTTTCTATGCGATTTCCGGAGAATTTTGTTCGGGACCCGAATCCGAAAAACCGTGTATTATACACTTCAATTTCGGTTCGGGAGGTCGTCGGACCGGTTTCTTTTTCTTCCTGTTTTTCAATCACGCGTCCTACCTCATTTCGGGAGTTAACTTTGTTCGATTTCGACCTCAAATAACGAGCTTTAACGCATTTTCACGATAATCAGGAGTTTCGGCGAATCTTTGGTTTACGGCACACCGGCACCCCCAAATGTCTTCCGTTGGTGCTCAAATTTTGCGTGGCCGCTTTATCGACCCCAGGAACTTTCTATGCGATTTCCGGAGAATTTTGTTCGGGACCCGGAATCCAGAAAAACCGTGTATTATACACTTCAATTTCGGCCGTTCGGGAGGTCGTCTGGGACCGGTTTCTTTTTCTTCCTGTTTTTCAATCACGCGTCCTACCTCATTTCGGGAGTTAACTTTGTTCGATTTCAGCCTCAAATAACGAGCTTTAACGCATTTTCACGATAATCAGAGTTTCGGCGAATCTTTGGTTTACGCACACCAGCACCCCAAATGTCTTCCGTTGGTGCTCAAATTTTGCGTGGCCGCTTTATCGACCCCAGGAACTTTCTATGCGATTTCCGGAGAATTTTGTTCGGGACCCGGAATCCCGAAAAAAAGTGTGTATTATACACTTCAATTTCGGCCGTTCGGGAGGTCGTCTGGACCGGTTTCTTTTTCTTCCTGTTTTTCAATCACGCGTCCTACCTCATTTCGGGAGTTAACTTTGTTCGATTTCGACCTCAAATAACGAGCTTTAACGCATTTTCACGATAATCAGAGTTTCGGCGAATCTTTGGTTTACGCACACCGCACCCCAAATGTCTTCCGTTGGTGCTCAAATTTTGCGTGGCCGCTTTATCGACCCCAGGAACTTTCTATGCGATTTCCGGAGAATTTTGTTCGGGACCCGAATCCCAGAAAAACCAGTGTATTATACACTTCAATTTCGGCCGTTCGGGAGGTCGTGCGGACCGGTTTCTTTTTCTCCTGTTTTTTTCAATCACGCGTCCTACCTCATTTCGGGAGTTAACTTTGTTCGATTTCGACCTCAAATAACGAGCTTTAACGCATTTTCACGATAATCAGAGTTTCGGCGAATCTTTGGTTTACGGCACACAGCACCCCAAATGTCTTCCGTTGGTGCTCAAATTTTGCGTGGCCGCTTTATCGACCCCAGGAACTTTCTATGCGATTTCCGGAGAATTTTGTTCGGGACCCGGAATCCCAGAAAAAGCCGTGTATTATACACTTCAATTTCGGCCGTTCGGGAGGTCGTCTGGGACCGGTTTCTTTTTCTCCTTTGTTTTTCAATCACGCGTCCTACCTCATTTCGGGAGTTAACTTTGTTCGATTTCGACCTCAAATAACGAGCTTTAACGCATTTTCACGATAATCAGAGTTTCGGCGAATCTTTGGTTTACGGCACACCGGCACCCCCAAATGTCTTCCGTTGGTGCTCAAATTTTGCGTGGCCGCTTTATCGACCCCGGGAACTTTCTATGCGATTTCCGGAGAAATTTTGTTCGGGACCCGGAATCCCGAAAAACCGTGTATTATACACTTCAATTTCGGCCGTTCGGGAGGTCGTGCGGACCGGTTTCTTTTTCTTCCTGTTTTTCAATCACGCGTCCTACCTCATTTCGGGAGTTAACTTTGTTCGATTTCGACCTCAAATAACGAGCTTTAACGCATTTTCACGATAATCAGGTTTCGGCGAATCTTTGGTTTACGGCACACCGGCATCCCCAAATGTCTTCCGTTGGTGCTCAAATTTTGCGTGGCCGCTTTATCGACCCCAGGAACTTTCTATGCGATTTCCGGAGAATTTTGTTCGGGACCCGGAATCCGAAAAACCGTGTATTATACACTTCAATTTCGAGCCGTTCGGGAGGTCGTCTGGGACCGGTTTCTTTTTCTTCCTGTTTTTCAATCACGCGTCCTACCTCATTTCGGGAGTTAACTGTTCGATTTCGACCTCAAATAACGAGCTTTAACGCATTTTCACGATAATCAGAGTTTCGGCGAATCTTTGGTTTTACGCACACCGGCACCCCAAATGTCTTCCGTTGGTGCTCAAATTTTGCGTGGCCGCTTTATCGACCCCAGGAACTTTCTATGCGATTTCCGGAGAATTTTGTTCGGGACCCCGAATCCCAGAAAAACCGTGTATTATACACTTCAATTTCGGCCGTTCGGGAGGTCGTCCGGGACCGGTTTCTTTTTCTTCCTGTTTTTCAATCACGCGTCCTACCTCATTTCGGGAGTTAACTTTTCGATTTCGACCTCAAATAACGAGCTTTAACGCATTTTCACGATAATCAGGAGTTTCGGCGAATCTTTGGTTTACGCACACCGGCACCCCAAATGTCTTCCGTTGGTGCTCAAATTTTGCGTGGCCGCTTTATCGACCCCAGGAACTTTCTATGCGATTTTCGGAGAATTTTGTTCCGGGACCCGGAATCCCGAAAAACCGTGTATTATACACTTCAATTTCGGCCGTTCGGGAGGTCGTGCGGACCGGTTTCTTTTTCTTCCTGTTTTTCAATCACGCGTCCTACCTCATTTCGGGAGTTAACTTTGTTCGATTTCGACCTCAAATAACGAGCTTTAACGCATTTTCACGATAATCAGAGTTTCGGCGAATCTTTGGTTTTACGCACACCGGCACCCCAAATGTCTTCCGTTGGTGCTCAAATTTTGCGTGGCCGCTTTATCGACCCCAGGAACTTTCTATGCGATTTCCGGAGAATTTTGTTCGGGACCCGAATCCGAAAAACCGTGTATTATACACTTCAATTTCGGCCGTTCGGGAGGTCGTACGGGACCCGGTTTCTTTTTCTTCCTGTTTTTCAATCACGCGTCCTACCTCATTTCGGGAGTTAACTTTGTTCGATTTCGACCTCAAATAACGAGCTTTAACGCATTTTCACGATAATCAGGTTTCGGCGAATCTTTGGTTTACGCTTTCACCGGCACCCCAAATGTCTTCCGTTGGTGCTCAAATTTTGCGTGGCCGCTTTATCGACCCCGGGAACTTTCTATGCGATTTAGGAGAATTTTGTTCGGGACCCGGAATCCGAAAAACGTGTATTATACACTTCAATTTCGGCCGTTCGGGAGGTCGTGGGACCGGTTTCTTTTTCTTCCTGTTTTTCAATCACGCGTCCTACCTCATTTCGGGAGTTAACTTTCGATTTCGACCTCAAATAACGAGCTTTAACGCATTTTCACGATAATCAGAGTTTCGGCGAATCTTTGGTTTACGCACACCGGCACCCCCAAATGTCTTCCGTTGGTGCTCAAATTTTGCGTGGCCGCTTTATCGACCCCAGGAACTTTCTATGTGATTTTCGGAGAATTTTGTTACGGGACCCGGAATCCCAAAAAACCGTGTATTATACACTTCAATTTCGGCCGTTCGGGAGGTCGTCTGGACCGGTTTCTTTTTCTTCCTGTTTTTCAATCACGCGTCCTACCTCATTTCGGGAGTTAACTTTGTTCGATTTCGACCTCAAATAACGAGCTTTAACGCATTTTCACGATAATCAGGAGTTTCGGCGAATCTTTGGTTTACGCACACCGGCACCCCCAAATGTCTTCCGTTGGTGCTCAAATTTTGCGTGGCCGCTTTATCGACCCCAGGAACTTTCTATGCGATTTCCGGAGAATTTTGTTCGGGACCCCGGAATCCAGAAAAACCGTGTATTATACACTTCAATTTCGGCCGTTCGGGAGGTCGTCGGGACCGGTTTCTTTTTCTTCCTGTTTTTCAATCACGCGTCCTACCTCATTTCGGGAGTTAACTTTGTTCGATTTCGACCTCAAATAACGAGCTTTAACGCATTTTCACGATAATCAGAGTTTCGGCGAATCTTTGGTTTACGGCACACCGGCATCCCCAAATGTCTTCCGTTGGTGCTCAAATTTTGCGTGGCCGCTTTATCGACCCCAGGAACTTTCTATGCGATTTCCGGAGAATTTTGTTCGGGACCCGGAATCCGAAAAACCGTGTATTATACACTTCAATTTCGGCCGTTCGGGAGGTCGTCGGACCGGTTTCTTTTTCTTCCTGTTTTTCAATCACGCGTCCTACCTCATTTCGGGAGTTAACATGTTCGATTTCAACCTCAAATAACGAGCTTTAACGCATTTTCACGATAATCAGGTTTCGGCGAATCTTTGGTTTACGGCACACCGGCATCCCCAAATGTCTTCCGTTGGTGCTCAAATTTTGCGTGGCCGCTTTATCGACCCCAGGGAACTTTCTATGTGATTTCCGGAGAATTTTGTTCCGGGACCCGGAATCCCCAAAAACCGTGTATTATACACTTCAATTTCGGCCGTTCGGGAGGTCGTCTGGGACCGGTTTCTTTTTCTCCCTGTTTTTCAATCACGCGTCCTACCTCATTTCGGGAGTTAACTTTGTTCGATTTCGACCTCAAATAACGAGCTTTAACGCATTTTCACGATAATCAGAGTTTCGGCGAATCTTTGGTTTACGCACACCGGCACCCCAAATGTCTTCCGTTGGTGCTCAAATTTTGCGTGGCCGCTTTATCGACCCCAGGAACTTTCTATGCGATTTCCGGAGAATTTTGTTCGGGACCCGGAATCCGAAAAACCGTGTATTATACACTTCAATTTCGGCCGTTCGGGAGGTCGTCGGGACCGGTTTCTTTTTCTTCCTGTTTTTCAATCACGCGTCCTACCTCATTTCGGGAGTTAACTTTGTTCGATTTCGACCTCAAATAACGAGCTTTAACGCATTTTCACGATAATCAGGTTTCGGCGAATCTTTGGTTTACGGCACACCACACCCCAAATGTCTTCCGTTGGTGCTCAAATTTTGCGTGGCGCTTTATCTGACCCCAGGAACTTTCTATGCGATTTCCGGAGAATTTTGTTCGGGACCCGGAATCCGAAAAACCGTGTATTATACACTTCAATTTCGGCCGTTCGGGAGGTCGTCGGACCGGTTTCTTTTTCTTCCTGTTTTTCAATCACGCGTCCTACCTCATTTCGGGAGTTAACTTTGTTCGATTTCGACCTCAAATAACGAGCTTTAACGCATTTTCACGATAATCAGGAGTTTCGGCGAATCTTTTTTACGGCACACCGGCACCCCCAAATGTCTTCCGTTGGTGCTCAAATTTTGCGTGGCCGCTTTATCGACCCCAGGAACTTTCTATGCGATTTCCGGAGAATTTTGTTCCGGGACCCGGAATCCAGAAAAACCGTGTATTATACACTTCAATTTCGGCCGTTCGGGAGGTCGTCTGGGACCGGTTTCTTTTTCTCCCTGTTTTTCAATCACGCGTCCTACCTCATTTCGGGAGTTAACTTTGTTCGATTTCGACCTCAAATAACGAGCTTTAACGCATTTTCACGATAATCAGGAGTTTCGGCGAATCTTGGTTTTACGCACACGGCACCCCAAATGTCTTCCGTTGGTGCTCAAATTTTGCGTGGCCGCTTTATCGACCCCAGGAACTTTCTATGCGATTTCCGGAGAATTTTGTTCGGGACCCGGAATCCAGAAAAACCGTGTATTATACACTTCAATTTCGGCCGTTCGGGAGGTCGTCTGGGACCGGTTTCTTTTTCTTCCTGTTTTTCAATCACGCGTCCTACCTCATTTCGGGAGTTAACTTTGTTCGATTTCGACCTCAAATAACGAGCTTTAACGCATTTTCACGATAATCAGGTTTCGGCGAATCTTTGGTTTACGGCACACCGGCATCCCCAAATGTCTTCCGTTGGTGCTCAAATTTTGCGTGGCCGCTTTATCGACCCCAGGAACTTTCTATGCGATTTCCGGAGAATTTTGTTCCGGGACCCGGAATCCCGAAAAACCGTGTATTATACACTTCAATTTCGGCCGTTCGGGAGGTCGTGCGGGACCGGTTTCTTTTTCTTCCTGTTTTTCAATCACGCGTCCTACCTCATTTCGGGAGTTAACTTTCGATTTCGACCTCAAATAACGAGCTTTAACGCATTTTCACGATAATCAGGAGTTTCGGCGAATCTTTGGTTTTACGCACACAGCACCCCAAATGTCTTCCGTTGGTGCTCAAATTTTGCGTGGCCGCTTTATCGACCCCAGGAACTTTCTATGCGATTTCCGGAGAATTTTGTTACGGGACCCGGAATCCCAAAAAACCGTGTATTATACACTTCAATTTCGGCCGTTCGGGAGGTCGTCGGGACCGGTTTCTTTTTCTCCCTGTTTTTCAATCACGCGTCCTACCTCATTTCGAGGAGTTAACTTTGTTCGATTTCGACCTCAAATAACGAGCTTTAACGCATTTTCACGATAATCAGGTTTCGGCGAATCTTTGGTTTACGCTTTTGCAGCACCCCAAATGTCTTCCGTTGGTGCTCAAATTTTGCGTGGCCGCTTTATCGACCCCAGGAACTTTCTATGCGATTTCCGGAGAATTTTGTTCGGGACCCCGAATCCGAAAAAACCGTGTATTATACACTTCAATTTCGGCCGTTCGGGAGGTCGTCGGGACCGGTTTCTTTTTCTCCCTGTTTTTCAATCACGCGTCCTACCTCATTTCGGGAGTTAACCTGTTCGATTTCAGCCTCAAATAACGAGCTTTAACGCATTTTCACGATAATCAGGAGTTTCGGCGAATCTTTGGTTTTTGCACACCGGCACCCCCAAATGTCTTCCGTTGGTGCTCAAATTTTGCGTGGCCGCTTTATCGACCCCAGGGAACTTTCTATGCGATTTCGGAGAATTTTGTTCGGGACCCGAATCCCAGCCGTGTGTATATACTTCAATTTCGATAGTTCGGGGTCGTGCTGGACCGGTTTCTTTTTCTCCCTGTTTTTCAATCACGCGTCCTACCTCATTTCGGGAGTTAACTGTTCGATTTCGACCTCAAATAACGAGCTTTAACGCATTTTCACGATAATCAGGTTTTCGGCGAATCTTTGGTTTTTACGCACACCGGCACCCCAAATGTCTTCCGTTGGTGCTCAAATTTTGCGTGGCCGCTTTATCGACCCCAGGAACTTTCTATGCGATTTCCGGAGAATTTTGTTCGGGACCCGGAATCCAGAAAAACCGTGTATTATACACTTCAATTTCGGCCGTTCGGGAGGTCGTCCGGGACCGGTTTCTTTTTCTTCCTGTTTTTCAATCACGCGTCCTACCTCATTTCGGGAGTTAACTTTGTTCGATTTCGACCTCAAATAACGAGCTTTAACGCATTTTCACGATAATCAGGAGTTTCGGCGAATCTTTGGTTTACTGCACACCGGCACCCCCAAATGTCTTCCGTTGGTGCTCAAATTTTGCGTGGCCGCTTTATCGACCCCAGGAACTTTCTATGCGATTTCCGGAGAATTTTGTTCGGGACCCGAATCCCAGAAAAACCGTGTATTATACACTTCAATTTCGGTAGTTCGGAGGTCGTGCGGACCGGTTTCTTTTCTCCTGTTTTTTTCAATCACGCGTCCTACCTCATTTCGGGAGTTAACTTTGTTCGATTTCGACCTCAAATAACGAGCTTTAACGCATTTTCACGATAATCAGAGTTTCGGCGAATCTTTGGTTTACGCACACCGGCACCCCAAATGTCTTCCGTTGGTGCTCAAATTTTGCGTGGCCGCTTTATCGACCCCAGGAACTTTCTATGCGATTTCCGGAGAATTTTGTTCGGGACCGGAATCCCAGAAAAACGTGTATTATACACTTCAATTTCGGCCGTTCGGGAGGTCGTTCGGGACCCGGTTTCTTTTTCTCCCTGTTTTTCAATCACGCGTCCTACCTCATTTCGGGAGTTAACTTTGTTCGATTTCGACCTCAAATAACGAGCTTTAACGCATTTTCACGATAATCAGGAGTTTCGGCGAATCTTTGGTTTACGCACACCGGCACCCCCAAATGTCTTCCGTTGGTGCTCAAATTTTGCGTGGCGCTTTATCTGACCCCAGGAACTTTCTATGCGATTTCCGGAGAATTTTGTTCGGGACCCGAATCCCAGAAAAACCGTGTATTATACACTTCAATTTCGATAGTTCGGGAGGTCGTCTGGGACCGGTTTCTTTTTCTTCCTGTTTTTCAATCACGCGTCCTACCTCATTTCGGGAGTTAACTTTTTCGATTTCGACCTCAAATAACGAGCTTTAACGCATTTTCACGATAATCAGGAGTTTCGGCGAATGTTTGGTTTTACGCACACAGCACCCCCAAATGTCTTCCGTTGGTGCTCAAATTTTGCGTGGCCGCTTTATCGACCCCAGGAACTTTCTATGCGATTTCCGGAGAATTTTGTTCGGGACCCGGAATCCAGAAAAACCGTGTATTATACACTTCAATTTCGGCCGTTCGGGAGGTCGTACCGGACCGGTTTCTTTTTCTCCCTGTTTTTCAATCACGCGTCCTACCTCATTTCGGGAGTTAACTTTGTTCGATTTCGACCTCAAATAACGAGCTTTAACGCATTTTCACGATAATCAGAGTTTCGGCGAATCTTTGGTTTACGCTTTGCAGCACCCCAAATGTCTTCCGTTGGTGCTCAAATTTTGCGTGGCCGCTTTATCGACCCCAGGAACTTTCTATGCGATTTCCGGAGAATTTTGTTCGGGACCCGGAATCCAGAAAAACCGTGTATTATACACTTCAATTTCGGCCGTTCGGGAGGTCGTCTGGACCGGTTTCTTTTTCTTCCTGTTTTTCAATCACGCGTCCTACCTCATTTCGGGAGTTAACTTTGTTCGATTTCGACCTCAAATAACGAGCTTTAACGCATTTTCACGATAATCAGAGTTTCGGCGAATCTTTGGTTTACGGCACACCGGCATCCCCAAATGTCTTCCGTTGGTGCTCAAATTTTGCGTGGCCGCTTTATCGACCCCAGGAACTTTCTATGCGATTTCCGGAGAATTTTGTTCGGGACCCGGAATCCGAAAAACCGTGTATATTATACACTTCAATTTCAGCCGTTCGGGAGGTCGTACCGGACCCGGTTTCTTTTTCTTCCTGTTTTTCAATCACGCGTCCTACCTCATTTCGGGAGTTAACTTTGTTCGATTTCGACCTCAAATAACGAGCTTTAACGCATTTTCACGATAATCAGGAGTTTCGGCGAATCTTTGGTTTACGGCACACCACACACCCCAAATGTCTTCCGTTGGTGCTCAAATTTTGCGTGGCCGCTTTATCGACCCCAGGAACTTTCTATGCGATTTCCGGAGAATTTTGTTCGGGACCCGGAATCCGAAAAACCGTGTATTATACACTTCAATTTCGGCCGTTCGGGAGGTCGTACGGGACCCGGTTTCTTTTTCTTCCTGTTTTTCAATCACGCGTCCTACCTCATTTCGGGAGTTAACTTTGTTCGATTTCGACCTCAAATAACGAGCTTTAACGCATTTTCACGATAATCAGGAGTTTCGGCGAATGCTGGTTTACGGCACACCGCACCCCCAAATGTCTTCCGTTGGTGCTCAAATTTTGCGTGGCCGCTTTATCGACCCCAGGAACTTTCTATGCGATTTCCGGAGAATTTTGTTCGGGACCCGGAATCCGAAAAACCGTGTATTATACACTTCAATTTCGGCCGTTCGGGAGGTCGTCTGGGACCGGTTTCTTTTTCTCCCTGTTTTTCAATCACGCGTCCTACCTCATTTCGGGAGTTAACTTTGTTCGATTTCGACCTCAAATAACGAGCTTTAACGCATTTTCACGATAATCAGAGTTTCGGCGAATCTTTGGTTTACGGCACACAGGCACCCCAAATGTCTTCCGTTGGTGCTCAAATTTTGCGTGGCCGCTTTATCGACCCCAGGGAACTTTCTATGCGATTTCCGGAGAAATTTTGTTCGGGACCCGGAATCCCGAAAAACCGTGTATTATACACTTCAATTTCGGCCGTTCGGGAGGTCGTCGGACCGGTTTCTTTTTCTTCCTGTTTTTCAATCACGCGTCCTACCTCATTTCGGGAGTTAACTTTGTTCGATTTCGACCTCAAATAACGAGCTTTAACGCATTTTCACGATAATCAGGAGTTTCGGCGAATCTTTGGTTTACGCACACAGGCACCCCCAAATGTCTTCCGTTGGTGCTCAAATTTTGCGTGGCCGCTTTATCGACCCCAGGAACTTTCTATGCGATTTCCGGAGAATTTTGTTCGGGACCCGGAATCCAGAAAAACCGTGTATTATACACTTCAATTTCGGCCGTTCGGGAGGTCGTCGGGACCGGTTTCTTTTTCTTCCTGTTTTTCAATCACGCGTCCTACCTCATTTCGGGAGTTAACATGTTCGATTTCAACCTCAAATAACGAGCTTTAACGCATTTTCACGATAATCAGAGTTTCGGCGAATCTTTGGTTTACGGCACACCGGCACCCCCAAATGTCTTCCGTTGGTGCTCAAATTTTGCGTGGCCGCTTTATCGACCCCAGGAACTTTCTATGCGATTTCAGGAGAATTTTGTTCGGGACCCGGAATCCGAGCAGTGTATTATACACTTCAATTTCGGTAGTTCGGGAGGTCGTCTGGGACCGGTTTCTTTTTCTCCTTGTTTTCAATCACGCGTCCTACCTCATTTCGGGAGTTAACATTTCGATTTCGACCTCAAATAACGAGCTTTAACGCATTTTCACGATAATCAGGAGTTTCGGCGAATCTTTGGTTTACGCACACCGGCACCCCAAATGTCTTCCGTTGGTGCTCAAATTTTGCGTGGCCGCTTTATCGACCCCAGGAACTTTCTATGCGATTTCCGGAGAATTTTGTTCGGGACCGGAATCCGAAAAACCGTGTATTATACACTTCAATTTCGGCCGTTCGGGAGGTCGTCGGGACCGGTTTCTTTTTCTTCCTGTTTTTCAATCACGCGTCCTACCTCATTTCGGGAGTTAACTTTGTTCGATTTCGACCTCAAATAACGAGCTTTAACGCATTTTCACGATAATCAGGTTTCGGCGAATTTGGTTTACGCACACCGGCACCCCCAAATGTCTTCCGTTGGTGCTCAAATTTTGCGTGGCCGCTTTATCGACCCCAGGAACTTTCTATGCGATTTCGGAGAATTTTGTTCGGGACCCGGAATCCGAAAAACCGTGTATTATACACTTCAATTTCGGCCGTTCGGGAGGTCGTACCGGACCGGTTTCTTTTTCTCCCTGTTTTTCAATCACGCGTCCTACCTCATTTCGGGAGTTAACTTTGTTCGATTTCGACCTCAAATAACGAGCTTTAACGCATTTTCACGATAATCAGGTTTCGGCGAATCTTTGGTTTACGCACACCGGCACCCCAAATGTCTTCCGTTGGTGCTCAAATTTTGCGTGGCCGCTTTATCGACCCCAGGAACTTTCTATGCGATTTCCGGAGAATTTTGTTCGGGACCCGGAATCCGGAAAAACCGTGTATTATACACTTCAATTTCGGCCGTTCGGGAGGTCGTCAGGACCGGTTTCTTTTTCTTCCTGTTTTTCAATCACGCGTCCTACCTCATTTCGGGAGTTAACTTTGTTCGATTTCGACCTCAAATAACGAGCTTTAACGCATTTTCACGATAATCAGAGTTTCGGCGAATCTTGGTTTACGCACACAGCACCCCCAAATGTCTTCCGTTGGTGCTCAAATTTTGCGTGGCCGCTTTATCTGACCCAGGGAACTTTCTATGCGATTTCCGGAGAATTTTGTTCGGGACCGGAATCCGAAAAACCGTGTATTATACACTTCAATTTCGGTAGTTCGGGAGGTCGTCGGGACCGGTTTCTTTTTCTCCTGTTTTTCAATCACGCGTCCTACCTCATTTCGGAGTTAACTGTTCGATTTCGACCTCAAATAACGAGCTTTAACGCATTTTCACGATAATCAGAGTTTCGGCGAATCTTTGGTTTACGGCACACACCCCAAATGTCTTCCGTTGGTGCTCAAATTTTGCGTGGCCGCTTTATCGACCCCGGGAACTTTCTATGCGATTTCGGAGAATTTTGTTCGGGACCGGAATCCCAAAAAACGTGTATTATACACTTCAATTTCGGCCGTTCGGGAGGTCGTCTGGGACCGGTTTCTTTTTCTTCCTGTTTTTCAATCACGCGTCCTACCTCATTTCGGGAGTTAACTTTGTTCGATTTCGACCTCAAATAACGAGCTTTAACGCATTTTCACGATAATCAGGAGTTTCGGCGAATCTTTGGTTTACGCACACAAGCCCCAAATGTCTTCCGTTGGTGCTCAAATTTTGCGTGGCCGCTTTATCGACCCCAGGAACTTTCTATGCGATTTCCGGAGAATTTTGTTACGGGACCCGGAATCCCAAAAAACCGTGTATTATACACTTCAATTTCGGCCGTTCGGGAGGTCGTCTGCGGACCGGTTTCTTTTTCTCCCTGTTTTTCAATCACGCGTCCTACCTCATTTCGGGAGTTAACTGTTCGATTTCGACCTCAAATAACGAGCTTTAACGCATTTTCACGATAATCAGGTTTCGGCGAATCTTTGGTTTACGCACACCGGCACCCCAAATGTCTTCCGTTGGTGCTCAAATTTTGCGTGGCCGCTTTATCGACCCCAGGAACTTTCTATGCGATTTCCGGAGAATTTTGTTCGGGACCGGAATCCCAGAAAAACCGTGTATTATACACTTCAATTTCGGCCGTTCGGGAGGTCGTGCGGACCGGTTTCTTTTTCTCCTGTTTTTCAATCACGCGTCCTACCTCATTTCGGAGTTAACATGTTCGATTCGATTTCGACCTCAAATAACGAGCTTTAACGCATTTTCACGATAATCAGGAGTTTCGGCGAATCTTTGGTTTACGGCACACCGCACCCCAAATGTCTTCCGTTGGTGCTCAAATTTTGCGTGGCGCTTTATCTGACCCCAGGAACTTTCTATGCGATTTTCGGAGAATTTTGTTCCGGGACCCGGAATCCCGAAAAACCGTGTATTATACACTTCAATTTCGGCCGTTCGGGAGGTCGTGCGGGACCGGTTTCTTTTTCTTCCTGTTTTTCAATCACGCGTCCTACCTCATTTCGGGAGTTAACTTTGTTCGATTTCGACCTCAAATAACGAGCTTTAACGCATTTTCACGATAATCAGAGTTTCGGCGAATCTTTGGTTTACGGCACACCGGCACCCCCAAATGTCTTCCGTTGGTGCTCAAATTTTGCGTGGCCGCTTTATCGACCCCAGGAACTTTCTATGCGATTTCCGGAGAATTTTGTTCGGGACCCGGAATCCAGAAAAACCGTGTATTATACACTTCAATTTCGGCCGTTCGGGAGGTCGTCTGGGACCGGTTTCTTTTTCTTCCTGTTTTTCAATCACGCGTCCTACCTCATTTCGGGAGTTAACTTTGTTCGATTTCGACCTCAAATAACGAGCTTTAACGCATTTTCACGATAATCAGGTTTCGGCGAATGTTGGTTTTACGCACACAGCACCCCCAAATGTCTTCCGTTGGTGCTCAAATTTTGCGTGGCCGCTTTATCGACCCCAGGAACTTTCTATGCGATTTCCGGAGAATTTTGTTCCGGGACCCGGAATCCCGAAAAACCGTGTATTATACACTTCAATTTCGGCCGTTCGGGAGGTCGTAATGCGGACCGGTTTCTTTTTCTCCTGTTTTTTTCAATCACGCGTCCTACCTCATTTCGGAGTTAACTTTGTTCGATTTCGACCTCAAATAACGAGCTTTAACGCATTTTCACGATAATCAGGAGTTTCGGCGAATCTTGGTTTACGCACACCGGCACCCCCAAATGTCTTCCGTTGGTGCTCAAATTTTGCGTGGCCGCTTTATCGACCCCAGGAACTTTCTATGCGATTTCCGGAGAATTTTGTTCCGGGACCCGGAATCCCGAAAAACCGTGTATTATACACTTCAATTTCGGCCGTTCGGGAGGTCGTCGGACCCGTTTCTTTTTCTCCTGTTTTTCAATCACGCGTCCTACCTCATTTCGGGGAGTTAACTTTGTTCGATTTCAGCCTCAAATAACGAGCTTTAACGCATTTTCACGATAATCAGGAGTTTCGGCGAATCTTTGGTTTACGCACACCACCGGCACCCCAAATGTCTTCCGTTGGTGCTCAAATTTTGCGTGGCCGCTTTATCGACCCCAGGAACTTTCTATGTGATTTCCGGAGAATTTTGTTCGGGACCCTAGAATCCCGAAAAACCGTGTATTATACACTTCAATTTCGTAGTTCGGGAGGTCGTCTGGACCGGTTTCTTTTTCTCCTGTTTTTTTCAATCACGCGTCCTACCTCATTTCGGGAGTTAACTGTTCGATTTCGACCTCAAATAACGAGCTTTAACGCATTTTCACGATAATCAGAGTTTCGGCGAATCTTTGGTTTACGGCACACCGGCATCCCCAAATGTCTTCCGTTGGTGCTCAAATTTTGCGTGGCCGCTTTATCGACCCCAGGAACTTTCTATGCGATTTCGGAAATTTTGTTCGGGACCGGAATCCCGAAAAACCGTGTATTATACACTTCAATTTCGGCCGTTCGGGAGGTCGTCTGCGGACCGGTTTCTTTTTCTTCCTGTTTTTCAATCACGCGTCCTACCTCATTTCGGGAGTTAACTTTGTTCGATTTCGACCTCAAATAACGAGCTTTAACGCATTTTCACGATAATCAGGAGTTTCGGCGAATCTTTGGTTTACGCACACAGGCACCCCAAATGTCTTCCGTTGGTGCTCAAATTTTGCGTGGCCGCTTTATCTGACCCAGGAACTTTCTATGCGATTTCCAGAGAATTTTGTTCCGGGATCCCGGAATCCCGAAAAACCGTGTATTATACACTTCAATTTCAGCCGTTCGGGAGGTCGTACCGGACCCGGTTTCTTTTTCTCCCTGTTTTTCAATCACGCGTCCTACCTCATTTCGGAGTTAACTTTGTTCGATTTCGACCTCAAATAACGAGCTTTAACGCATTTTCACGATAATCAGGAGTTTCGGCGAATCTTTGGTTTCGCACACCGGCACCCCAAATGTCTTCCGTTGGTGCTCAAATTTTGCGTGGCCGCTTTATCGACCCCAGGAACTTTCTATGCGATTTCCGGAGAATTTTGTTCGGGACCCGGAATCCCAGAAAAACGTGTATTATACACTTCAATTTCGGCCGTTCGGGAGGTCGTACGGACCGGTTTCTTTTTCTCCTGTTTTTCAATCACGCGTCCTACCTCATTTCAGGAGTTAACCTGTTCGATTTCCGCCTCAAATAACGAGCTTTAACGCATTTTCACGATAATCAGAGTTTCGGCGAATCTTTGGTTTACGGCACACCGCACCCCAAATGTCTTCCGTTGGTGCTCAAATTTTGCGTGGCCGCTTTATCGACCCCAGGAACTTTCTATGCGATTTCCGGAGAATTTTGTTCGGGACCCGGAATCCAGAAAAACCGTGTATTATACACTTCAATTTCGGCCGTTCGGGAGGTCGTCGGACCGGTTTCTTTTCTCCTGTTTTTCAATCACGCGTCCTACCTCATTTCGGAGTTAACTTTGTTCGATTTCGACCTCAAATAACGAGCTTTAACGCATTTTCACGATAATCAGGAGTTTCGGCGAATCTTTGGTTTCGGCACACCGGCACCCCCAAATGTCTTCCGTTGGTGCTCAAATTTTGCGTGGCCGCTTTATCGACCCCAGGAACTTTCTATGCGATTTCCGGAGAATTTTGTTCGGGACCCGAATCCCAAAAACCGTGTATTATACACTTCAATTTCGGCCGTTCGGGAGGTCGTACGGACCGGTTTCTTTTTCTCCTGTTTTTCAATCACGCGTCCTACCTCATTTCAGGAGTTAACTTGTTCGATTTCCGCCTCAAATAACGAGCTTTAACGCATTTTCACGATAATCAGGAGTTTCGGCGAATCTTTGGTTTACGGCACACCGCACCCCAAATGTCTTCCGTTGGTGCTCAAATTTTGCGTGGCCGCTTTATCGACCCCCAGAACTTTCTATGCGATTTCCGGAAAATTTTGTTCGGGACCAATCCGAAAAACCGTGTATTATACACTTTAATTTCGGCCGTTCGGGAGGTCGTCTTAGGACCCGGTTTCTTTTTCTCCCTGTTTTTCAATCACGCGTCCTACCTCATTTCGGGAGTTAACTTTGTTCGATTTCGACCTCAAATAACGAGCTTTAACGCATTTTCACGATAATCAGAGTTTCGGCGAATCTTTGGTTTACGGCACACAGCACCCCCAAATGTCTTCCGTTGGTGCTCAAATTTTGCGTGGCCGCTTTATCGACCCCAGGAACTTTCTATGCGATTTCCGGAAAATTTTGTTCGGGACCCGGAATCCGAAAAACCGTGTATTATACACTTCAATTTCGGTAGTTCGGGAGGTCGTTACGGACCGGTTTCTTTTTCTCCCTGTTTTTCAATCACGCGTCCTACCTCATTTCGAGGAGTTAACTGTTCGATTTCGACCTCAAATAACGAGCTTTAACGCATTTTCACGATAATCAGGAGTTTCGGCGAATGTTGGTTTGCGGCACACCGGCACCCCCAAATGTCTTCCGTTGGTGCTCAAATTTTGCGTGGCCGCTTTATTCGACCCCGGGAACTTTCTATGCGATTTCCGGAGAATTTTGTTCCGGGACCCGGAATCCCAAAAACCGTGTATTATACACTTCAATTTCATCCGTTCGGGAGGTCGTGCGGGACCGGTTTCTTTTTCTCCTGTTTTTTCAATCACGCGTCCTACCTCATTTCGGGGAGTTAACTTTGTTCGATTTCGACCTCAAATAACGAGCTTTAACGCATTTTCACGATAATCAGAGTTTCGGCGAATCTTTGGTTTACGCACACCGGCACCCCAAATGTCTTCCGTTGGTGCTCAAATTTTGCGTGGCCGCTTTATCGACCCCAGGAACTTTCTATGCGATTTCGGAAAATTTTGTTCGGGACCGGAATCCGAAAAACCGTGTATTATACACTTCAATTTCGGCCGTTCGGGAGGTCGTACTGGACCGGTTTCTTTTTCTCCCTGTTTTTCAATCACGCGTCCTACCTCATTTCGGGAGTTAACTGTTCGATTTCGACCTCAAATAACGAGCTTTAACGCATTTTCACGATAATCAGGAGTTTCGGCGAATCTTTGGTTTCGGCACACCGGCACCCCCAAATGTCTTCCGTTGGTGCTCAAATTTTGCGTGGCCGCTTTATCGACCCCAGGAACTTTCTATGCGATTTCCGGAAATTTTGTTCGGGACCCGGAATCCCGAAAACCGTGTATTATACACTTCAATTTCGGCCGTTCGGGAGGTCGTCTGGGACCGGTTTCTTTTTCTCCCTGTTTTTCAATCACGCGTCCTACCTCATTTCGAGGAGTTAACTTTGTTCGATTTCAGCCTCAAATAACGAGCTTTAACGCATTTTTTTCACGATAATCAGAGTTTCGGCGAATCTTTGGTTTTACGGCACACCGCACCCCAAATGTCTTCCGTTGGTGCTCAAATTTTGCGTGGCCGCTTTATCGACCCCAGGAACTTTCTATGCGATTTCCGGAGAATTTTGTTCGGGACCCGAATCCCAAAAAGTGTATTATACACTTCAATTTCACCGTTCGGGAGGTCGTCTGGGACCGGTTTCTTTTTCTTCCTGTTTTTCAATCACGCGTCCTACCTCATTTCGGGAGTTAACATGTTCGATTTCAACCTCAAATAACGAGCTTTAACGCATTTTCACGATAATCAGGTTTCGGCGAATCTTTGGTTTACGCTGCACACCGGCACCCCCAAATGTCTTCCGTTGGTGCTCAAATTTTGCGTGGCCGCTTTATCGACCCCGGAACTTTCTATGCGATTTTCGGAGAATTTTGTTCGGGACCCGGAATCCCGAAAAAGCCGTGTATTATACACTTCAATTTGAGCCGTTCGGGAGGTCGTACTGGACCGGTTTCTTTTTCTCCCTGTTTTTCAATCACGCGTCCTACCTCATTTCGGGAGTTAACTGTTCGATTTCGACCTCAAATAACGAGCTTTAACGCATTTTCACGATAATCAGAGTTTCGGCGAATCTTTGGTTTACGCACACCGGCACCCCCAAATGTCTTCCGTTGGTGCTCAAATTTTGCGTGGCCGCTTTATCGACCCCAGGAACTTTCTATGCGATTTCGGAGAATTTTGTTCGGGACCCGGAATCCGAAAAACCGTGTATTATACACTTCAATTTCGGCCGTTCGGGAGGTCGTCGGGACCGGTTTCTTTTTCCCTGTTTTTCAATCACGCGTCCTACCTCATTTCGGAGTTAACTGTTCGATTTCGACCTCAAATAACGAGCTTTAACGCATTTTCACGATAATCAGAGTTTCGGCGAATGTTGGTTTACACACCAAGCACCCCCAAATGTCTTTCGTTGGTGCTCAAATTTCACGTGGCCGCTTTATCTGACCCCAGGAACTTTCTATGCGATTTCGGAGAATTTTGTTCGGGACCGAATCCCAGAAAAACCGTGTATTATACACTTCAATTTCATCCGTTCGGGAGGTCGTACGGGACCCGGTTTCTTTTTCTTCCTGTTTTTCAATCACGCGTCCTACCTCATTTCGGGAGTTAACTTTGTTCGATTTCGACCTCAAATAACGAGCTTTAACGCATTTTCACGATAATCAGGAGTTTCGGCGAATCTTTGGTTTTACGCACACCGGCACCCCAAATGTCTTCCGTTGGTGCTCAAATTTTGCGTGGCCGCTTTATCGACCCCAGGAACTTTCTATGCGATTTCCGGAGAATTTTGTTCCGGGACCCGGAATCCAGAAAAACCGTGTATTATACACTTCAATTTCGGCCGTTCGGGAGGTCGTCTGGACCGGTTTCTTTTCTCCTTGTTTTTCAATCACGCGTCCTACCTCATTTCAGGAGTTAACTGTTCGATTTCAGCCTCAAATAACGAGCTTTAACGCATTTTCACGATAATCAGGTTTCGGCGAATCTTTGGTTTTACGGCACACCGGCACCCCCAAATGTCTTCCGTTGGTGCTCAAATTTTGCGTGGCCGCTTTATCGACCCCAGGAACTTTCTATGCGATTTCCGGAAAATTTTGTTCGGGACCCGAATCCCGAAAAACCGTGTATTATACACTTCAATTTCGGCCGTTCGGGAGGTCGTCCGGACCCGTTTCTTTTTCTCCTGTTTTTTTCAATCACGCGTCCTACCTCATTTCGGGAGTTAACTGTTCGATTTCGACCTCAAATAACGAGCTTTAACGCATTTTCACGATAATCAGGTTTTCGGCGAATCTTTGGTTTACGCACACCGGCACCCCAAATGTCTTCCGTTGGTGCTCAAATTTTGCGTGGCCGCTTTATCGACCCCAGGAACTTTCTATGCGATTTCCGGAGAATTTTGTTCGGGACCCGGAATCCAGAAAAACCGTGTATTATACACTTCAATTTCGGCCGTTCGGGAGGTCGTCACGGACCGGTTTCTTTTTCTCCCTGTTTTTCAATCACGCGTCCTACCTCATTTCAGGAGTTAACATGTTCGATTTCAGCCTCAAATAACGAGCTTTAACGCATTTTCACGATAATCAGGAGTTTCGGCGAATGTTGGTTTACGCACACCGGCACCCCCAAATGTCTTCCGTTGGTGCTCAAATTTTGCGTTGCCCTTTATCGACCCCAGGAACTTTCTATGCGATTTCCGGAGAATTTTGTTCGGGACCCGAAATCCGGCAGAAAAAGCGTGTATTATACACTTCAATTTTAGCCGTTCGGGAGGTCGTCGGACCGGTTTCTTTTTCTCCCGTTTTTTCAATCACGCGTCCTACCTCATTTCGGGAGTTAACATGTTCGATTTCAACCTCAAATAACGAGCTTTAACGCATTTTCACGATAATCAGAGTTTCGGCGAATCTTTGGTTTACGCTGCACCGCACCCCCAAATGTCTTCCGTTGGTGCTCAAATTTTGCGTGGCCGCTTTATCTGACCCCAAGAACTTTCTATGCGATTTCAGGAGAATTTTGTTCCGGGACCCGGAATCCCAAAAACGTGTATTATACACTTCAATTTCGGTAGTTCGGGAGGTCGTACTGGACCGGTTTCTTTTTCTCCCTGTTTTTCAATCACGCGTCCTACCTCATTTCGAGGAGTTAACTTTGTTCGATTTCGACCTCAAATAACGAGCTTTAACGCATTTTCACGATAATCAGAGTTTCGGCGAATCTTTGGTTTACGCACACCGGCACCCCCAAATGTCTTCCGTTGGTGCTCAAATTTTGCGTGGCCGCTTTATCGACCCCAGGAACTTTCTATGTGATTTCCGGAGAATTTTGTTCGGGACCCTGGAATCCCGAAAAACCGTGTATTAAACACTTCAATTTCGGCCGTTCGGGAGTCGTCTGGACCGGTTTCTTTTTCTTCCTGTTTTTCAATCACGCGTCCTACCTCATTTCGGGAGTTAACTTTGTTCGATTTCAGCCTCAAATAACGAGCTTTAACGCATTTTCACGATAATCAGGTTTCGGCGAATCTTTGGTTTTACGCACACCCACCCCCAAATGTCTTCCGTTGGTGCTCAAATTTTGCGTGGCCGCTTTATCGACCCCAGGAACTTTCTATGCGATTTCCGGAGAATTTTGTTCCGGGACACCGGAATCCCAAAAAACCGTGTATTATACACTTCAATTTCAGCCGTTCGGGAGGTCGTTCGGGACCCGGTTTCTTTTTCTCCCTGTTTTTCAATCACGCGTCCTAGCTCATTTCGGGAGTTAACATGTTCGATTTCAGCCTCAAATAACGAGCTTTAACGCATTTTCACGATAATCAGGAGTTTCGGCGAATCTTTGGTTTTACGGAACACCGGCACCCCAAATGTCTTCCGTTGGTGCTCAAATTTTGCGTGGCCGCTTTATCGACCCCAGGAACTTTCTATGCGATTTCCGGAGAATTTTGTTCCGGGACCCGGAATCCCGAAAAACCGTGTATTATACACTTCAATTTCGGCCGTTCGGGAGGTCGTACCGGACCGGTTTCTTTTTCTCCCTGTTTTTCAATCACGCGTCCTACCTCATTTCGGGAGTTAACATGTTCGATTTCAACCTCAAATAACGAGCTTTAACGCATTTTCACGATAATCAGAGTTTCGGAGAATCTTTGGTTTACGGCACACCGGCATCCCCAAATGTCTTCCGTTGGTGCTCAAATTTTGCGTGGCCGCTTTATCGACCCCAGGAACTTTCTATGCGATTTCCGGAGAATTTTGTTCCGGGACCCGGAATCCCGAAAAACCGTGTATTATACACTTCAATTTCGGCCGTTCGGGAGGTCGTACCGGACCGGTTTCTTTTTCTCCCTGTTTTTCAATCACGCGTCCTACCTCATTTCGGGAGTTAACTTTGTTCGATTTCGACCTCAAATAACGAGCTTTAACGCATTTTCACGATAATCAGGAGTTTCGGCGAATCTTTGGTTTACGGAACACCGACACCCCCAAATGTCTTTCGTTGGTGCTCAAATTTCACGTGGCCGCTTTATCGATCCCATGAAACTTTCTATGCGATTTCCGGAGAATTTTGTTCGGGACCCCGGAATCCCAGAAAAACCGTGTATTATACACTTCAATTTCGGTTCGGGAGGTCGTACGGGACCGGTTTCTTTTTCTCCTGTTTTTCAATCACACGTCCTACCTCATTTCGGGAGTTAACTTTGTTCGATTTCGACCTCAAATAACGAGCTTTAACGCATTTTCACGATAATCAGAGTTTCGGCGAATCTTTGGTTTAACACCGGCACCCCCAAATGTCTTCCGTTGGTGCTCAAATTTTGCGTGGCCGCTTTATCGACCCCAGGGAACTTTCTATGTGATTTCCGGAGAATTTTGTTTCGGGACCCCGAATCCCGAAAAACCGTGTATTATACACTTCAATTTCAGCCGTTCGGGAGGTCGTACCGGACCCGGTTTCTTTTTCTCCCGGTTTTTCAATCACGCGTCCTACCTCATTTCAGGAGTTAACATGTTCGATTTCAGCCTCAAATAACGAGCTTTAACGCATTTTCACGATAATCAGAGTTTCGGAGAATCTTTGGTTTACGCACACAAGGCACCCCCAAATGTCTTCCGTTGGTGCTCAAATTTTGCGTGGCCGCTTTATCGACCCCAGGAACTTTCTATGCGATTTCCGGAGAATTTTGTTCCGGGACCCCGGAATCCCGAAAAACCGTGTATTATACACTTCAATTTCAGCCGTTCGGGAGGTCGTACTGGACCCGGTTTCTTTTTCTCCATGTTTTTCAATCACGCGTCCTACCTCATTTCGGGAGTTAACTGTTCGATTTCGACCTCAAATAACGAGCTTTAACGCATTTTCACGATAATCAGGAGTTTCGGCGAATCTTTGGTTTACGGAACACCGGCACCCCAAATGTCTTTCGTTGGTGCTCAAATTTCACGTGGCGCTTTATCGATCCCCGGAACTTTCTATGCGATTTCCGGAGAATTTTGTTCCGGGACCCGGAATCCCGAAAAACCGTGTATTATACACTTCAATTTCGGCCGTTCGGGAGGTCGTACGGGACCCGGTTTCTTTTTCTTCCTGTTTTTCAATCACGCGTCCTACCTCATTTCGGGAGTTAACATGTTCGATTTCAACCTCAAATAACGAGCTTTAACGCATTTTCACGATAATCAGGAGTTTCGGCGAATCTTTGGTTTACGGCACACACCGGCACCCCAAATGTCTTCCGTTGGTGCTCAAATTTTGCGTGGCCGTTTTATCTGACCCCAGGAACTTTCTATGCGATTTCCGGAGAATTTTGTTCGGGACCCGAATCCCAGAAAAACCGTGTATTATACACTTCAATTTTAGCCGTTCGGGAGGTCGTCTGGGACCGGTTTCTTTTTCTTCCTGTTTTTCAATCACGCGTCCTACCTCATTTCGGGAGTTAACATGTTCGATTTCAACCTCAAATAACGAGCTTTAACGCATTTTCACGATAATCAGAGTTTTGGCGAATCTTTGGTTTTTTTTTACCGGCACCCCAAATGTCTTCCGTTGGTGCTCAAATTTTGCGTGGCCGCTTTATTCGACCCCAAGAACTTTCTATGCGATTTCCGGAGAATTTTGTTCCGAGACCCCGGAATCCCGAAAAACCGTGTATTATACACTTCAATTTCGGCCGTTCGGGAGGTAATCGTGGGGACCGGTTTCCTTTTCTCCCTGTTTTTCAATCACGCGTCCTACCTCATTTCAAGAGTTAACCTGTTCGATTTCAGCCTCAAATAACGAGCTTTAACGCATTTTCACGATAATTCGAGTTTCGGCGAATCTTTGGTTTCGCACACACCGGCACCCCAAATGTCTTCCGTTGGTGCTCAAATTTTGCGTGGCCGCTTTATCGACCCCAGGAACTTTCTATGCGATTTCCGGAGAATTTTGTTCGGGACCCTGGAATCCCGAAAAACCGTGTATTAAACACTTCAATTTCGGCCGTTCGGGAGGTCGTCGGACCGGTTTCTTTTTCTCCCTGTTTTTTAATCACGCGTCCTACCTCATTTCAGGAGTTAACCTGTTCGATTTCAGCCTCAAATAACGAGCTTTAACGCATTTTTCACGATAATCCGAGTTTCGGCGAATGCTGGTTTCTGGCACACCAGCACCCCCAAATGTCTTTCGTTGGTGCTCAAATTTCACGTGGCCGCTTTATCTGATCCCAGGAACTTTCTATGCGATTTCCGGAGAATTTTGTTCCGGGACCCCGGAATCCCGAAAAACCGTGTATTATACACTTTAATTTCAGCCGTTCGGGAGGTCGTACGGGACCCGGTTTCTTTTTCTCCTGTTTTTTTCAATCACACGTCCTACTTCATTTCGGAGTTAACTGTTCGATTTCGACCTCAAATAACGAGCTTTAACGCATTTTCACGATAATCAGAGTTTCGGCGAATCTTTGGTTTTAACACACCGGCACCCCCAAATGTCTTCCGTTGGTGCTCAAATTTTGCGTGGCCGCTTTATCTGACCCCAGGAACTTTCTTTGCGATTTCCGGAGAATTTTGTTCCGGGACCCGGAATCCCAGAAAAACCGTGTATTATATACACTTCAATTTCGTAGTTCGGGAGGTCGTCGGACCGGTTTCTTTTTCTCCCAGTTTTTCAATCACGCGTCCTACCTCATTTCAGGAGTTAACATGTTCGATTTCAACCTCAAATAACGAGCTTTAACGCATTTTCACGATAATCAGAGTTTCGGAGAATCTTGGTTTACGCACATCGGCACCCCAAATGTCTTCCGTTGGTGCTCAAATTTTTCGTGGCCGCTTTATCTGACCCCAGGAACTTTCTATGCGATTTCCGGAGAATTTTGTTCCGGGACCCCGGAATCCCGAAAAACCGTGTATTATACACTTCAATTTCAGCCGTTCGGGAGGTCGTCTGGGACCCGGTTTCTTTTTCTCCCTGTTTTTCAATCACGCGTCCTACCTCATTTCAGGAGTTAACTGTTCGATTTCAGCCTCAAATAACGACTTTAACGCATTTTCACGATAATCAGAGTTTCGGCGAATCTTTGGTTTACGGAACACCGACACCCCCAAATGTCTTTCGTTGGTGCTCAAATTTTGCGTGGCCGCTTTATCGACCCCAGGAACTTTCTATGCGATTTCCGGAGAATTTTGTTCCGGGACCCGGAATCCCGAAAAACCGTGTATTATACACTTCAATTTCGGTAGTTCGGGAGGTCGTGCGGACCGGTTTCTTTTTCTCCCTGTTTTTCAATCACGCGTCCTACCTCATTTCAGGAGTTAACATGTTCGATTTCAACCTCAAATAACGAGCTTTAACGCATTTTCACGATAATCGAGTTTCGGCGAATCTTGGTTTAAGCTGCACACCGGCACCCCCAAATGTCTTCCGTTGGTGCTCAAATTTTGCGTGGCCGTTTTATCTGACCCCAGGAACTTTCTATGCGATTTCCGGAGAATTTTGTTCCGGGACCCCGGAATCCCGAAAAACCGTGTATTATACACTTCAATTTTAGCCGTTCGGGAGGTCGTACGGGACCCGGTTTCTTTTTCTCCCAGTTTTTCAATCACGCGTCCTACCTCATTTCAGGAGTTAACATGTTCGATTTCAGCCTCAAATAATGAGCTTTAACGCATTTTCACGATAATCAGAGTTTCGGCGAATCTTTGGTTTACGCACACCGGCACCCCCAAATGTCTTCCGTTGGTGCTCAAATTTTGCGTGGCCGCTTTATCTGACCCCAAGAACTTTCTATGCGATTTCCGGAGAATTTTGTTCCGAGACCCCGGAATCCCGAAAAACCGTGTATTATACACTTCAATTTCGAGTTCGGGAGGTAGTACTGGACCGGTTTCCTTTTCTCCTGTTTTTCAATCATGCGTCCTACCTCATTTCGGGAGTTAACCCGTTCGATTTCACCTCAAATAACGAGCTTAAACGCATTTTCACGATAATTCGAGTTTCGGCGAATCTTTGGTTTTTACGCACACCGGCACCCCCAAATTTCTTCCGTTTGGTGCTCAAATTTTGCGTGACCGCTTTATCTGACCCCAGGAACTTTCTATGCGATTTCCGTAGAATTTTGTTCCGGGACCCCGGAATCCCGAAAAACCGTGTATTATACACTTTAATTTCATCCGTTCGGGAGGTCGTATCGGACCCGGTTTCTTTTTCTCCCTGTTTTTCAATCACGTGTCCTATCTCATTTCAGGAGTTAACCTGTTCGATTTCAGCCTCAAATAACGAGCTTTAACGCATTTTTCACGATAATCCGAGTTTCGGCGAATGCTGGTTTCTGGAACACCGGCACCCCCAAATGTCTTCCGTTGGTGCTCAAATTTTGCGTGGCCGCTTTATCTGATCCTAGGAACTTTCTTTGCGATTTCCGGAGAATTTGTTTCCGGAACCCCGGAATCCCGAAAAACCGTGTATTATACACTTCAATTTCAGCCGTTCGGGAGGTCGTACCGGACCCGGTTTCTTTTTCTCCCAGTTTTTCAATCACGCGTCCTACCTCATTTCAGGAGTTAACATGTTCGATTTCAGCCTCAAATAACGAGCTTTAACGCATTTTTCACGATAATCCGAGTTTCGGAGAATCTTTGGTTTACGCACACCGGCACCCCCAAATGTCTTCCGTTGGTGCTCAAATTTTTCGTGGCCGCTTTATCTGACCCCAGGAACTTTCTATGCGATTTCCATAGAATTTTGTTCCGGGACCCCGGAATCCCGAAAAACCGTGTATTATACACTTCAATTTCAGCCGTTCGGGAGGTCGTACCGGACCCGGTTTCTTTTTCTCCATGTTTTTTAATCACGCGTCGTACCTCATTTCAGGAGTTAACCTGTTCGATTTCAGCCTCAAATAACGAGCTTTAACGCATTTTTCACGATAATCCGAGTTTCGGCGAATGCTGGTTTCTGGCACACCGGCACCCCCAAATGTCTTCCGTTGGTGCTCAAATTTTGCGTGGCCGCTTTATCTGATCCCAGGAACTTTCTATGCGATTTCCGGAGAATTTTGTTCCGGGACCCCGGAATCCCCAAAAACCGTGTATTATACACTTCAATTTTAGCCGTTCGGGAGGTCGTACCGGACCCGGTTTCTTTTTCTCCCAGTTTTTCAATCACGCGTCCTACCTCATTTCAGGAGTTAACATGTTCGATTTCAGCCTCAAATAACGAGCTTTAACGCATTTTTCACGATAATCCGAGTTTCGGCGAATCTTTGGTTTCTCGGCACACCGCACACCCCAAATGTCTTCCGTTGGTGCTCAAATTTTGCGTGGCCGCTTTATCTGACCCCAAGAACTTTCTATGCGATTTCCGGAGAATTTTATTCCGAGACCCCGGAATCCCGAAAAACCGTGTATTATACACTTCAATTTCAGCCGTTCGGGAGGTAGTACCGGACCCGGTTTCCTTTTCTCCCTGTTTTTCAATCACGCGTTCTACCTCATTTCAGGAGTTAACCTGTTCGATTTCAGCCTCAAATAACGAGCTTAAACGCATTTTTCACGATAATTCGAGTTTCGGCGAATGCTGGTTTCTAGCACACCGGCACCCCCAAATGTCTTCCGTTTGGTGCTCAAATTTTGCACGACCGCTTTATCTGACCCCAGGAACTTTCTATGCGATTTCCGGAGAATTTTGTTCCGGGACCCCGGAATCCCGAAAAACCGTGTATTAAACACTTCAATTTCAGCCGTTCGGGAGGTCGTACCGGACCCGGTTTCTTTTTCTCCCTGTTTTTCAATCACGCGTCCTACCTCATTTCAGGAGTTAACCTGTTCGATTTCAGCCTCAAATAACGAGCTTAAACGCATTTTCACGATAATTCGAGTTTCGGCGAATCTTTGGTTTTCGCACACCGGCACCCCCAAATGTCTTCCGTTGGTGCTCAAATTTTGCGTGGCCGCGTTATCTGACCCCAGGAACTCTCTATGCGATTTCCGGAGAATTTTTTTCCGGGACCCCGGAATCCCG
Source organism: Silene latifolia (assembly GCF_048544455.1). Lineage (NCBI taxonomy): Eukaryota > Viridiplantae > Streptophyta > Magnoliopsida > Caryophyllales > Caryophyllaceae > Silene > Silene latifolia. The sequence goes on from NC_133526.1 coordinate 199,092,931, forward strand.
AAAAACCGTGTATTAAACACTTCAATTTCAGCCGTTCGGGAGGTCGTACCGGACCCGGTTTCTTTTTCTCCCTGTTTTTCAATCACGTGTCCTACCTCATTTCAGGAGTTAACCTGTTCGATTTCAGCCTCAAATAACGAGCTTTAACGCATTTTCACGATAATCCGAGTTTCGGCGAATCTTTGGTTTCTCGCACACCAAAGCACCCCAAATGTCTTCGTTGGTGCTCAAATTTCACGTGGCCGCTTTATTTGATCCCAGGAACTTTCTATGCGATTTCCGGAGAATTTTGTTTCGGGACCCCGGAATCCCGAAAAACCGTGTATTATACACTTCAATTTCAGCCGTTCGGGAGGTCGTACCGGACCCGGTTTCTTTTTCTCCCTGTTTTTCAATCACGCGTCCTACCTCATTTCAGGAGTTAATCTGTTCGATTTCAGCCTCAAATAACGAGCTTTAACGCATTTTCACGATAATCCGAGTTTCGGCGAATCTTTGGTTTCGAACACCGCACCCCCAAATGTCTTCCGTTGGTGCTCAAATTTTGCGTGGCCGCTTTATCGACCCCAGAACTTTCTTTGCGATTTCCGGAGAATTTTGTTCGGAACCCTGAATCCCGAAAAACGTGTATTATACACTTCAATTTCGGCCGTTCGGGAGGTCGTCTGGGACCCGGTTTCTTTTTCTCCCTGTTTTTCAATCACGCGTCCTACCTCATTTCAGGAGTTAACATGTTCGATTTCAACCTCAAATAACGAGCTTTAACGCATTTTCACGATAATCCGAGTTTCGAGAATGCTTGGTTTACGGCACACCGGCACCCCCAAATGTCTTCCGTTGGTGCTCAAATTTTGCGTGGCCGCTTTATCTGACCCCAGGAACTTTCTATGCGATTTCCGGAGAATTTTGTTCCGGGACCCCGAAATCCCGAAAAACCGTGTATTATACACTTCAATTTCAGCCGTTCGGGAGGTCGTACCGGACCCGGTTTCTTTTTCTCCATGTTTTTTAATCACGCGTCCTACCTCATTTCAGGAGTTAACCTGTTCGATTTCAGCCTCAAATAACGACCTTTAACGCATTTTTCACGATAATCCGAGTTTCGGCGAATGCTGGTTTCTGGAACACCGACACCCCCAAATGTCTTTCGTTGGTGCTCAAATTTCACGTGGCCGCTTTATCTGATCCCAGGAACTTTCTATGCGATTTCCGGAGAATTTTGTTCCGGGACCCCGGAATCCCGAAAAACCGTGTATTATACACTTCAATTTCAGCCGTTCGGGAGGTCGTACGGGACCCGGTTTCTTTTTCTCCCTGTTTTTCAATCACGCGTCCTACCTCATTTCAGGAGTTAACATGTTCGATTTCAGCCTCAAATAACGAGCTTTAACGCATTTTTCACGATAATCCGAGTTTCGGCGAATCTTTTTACGCACACCGCACCCCAAATGTCTTCCGTTGGTGCTCAAATTTTGCGTGGCCGCTTTATCTGACCCCAGGAACTTTCTATGCGATTTCCGGAGAATTTTGTTCCGGGACCCCGGAATCCCGAAAAACCGTGTATTATACACTTCAATTTCGACCGTTCGGGAGGTCGTCTGGGACCCGGTTTCTTTTCTCCTGTTTTTTAATCACGCGTCCTACCTCATTTCAGGAGTTAACCTGTTCGATTTCAGCCTAAAATAACGAGCTTTAACGCATTTTTCACGATAATCCGAGTTTCGGCGAATCTTTGGTTTCTGCACACCAAAGACCCCCAAATGTCTTCCGTTGGTGCTCAAATTTCGCGTGGCCGCTTTATTTGACCCCGGGAACTTTCTATGCGATTTCCGGAGAATTTTGTTCCGGGACCCCGGAATCCCGAAAAACCGTGTATTATACACTTTAATTTCAGCCGTTCGGGAGGTCGTACCGGACCCGGTTTCTTTTTCTCCCTGTTTTTCAATCACACGTCCTACTTCATTTCAGGAGTTAACCTGTTCGATTTCAGCCTCAAATAACGAGCTTTAACGCATTTTTCACGATAATCCGAGTTTCGGCGAATGCTGGTTTCTGGAACACCGGCACCCCCAAATGTCTTCCGTTGGTGCTCAAATTTTGCGTGGCCGCTTTATCTGACCCCAGGAACTTTCTTTGCGATTTCCGGAGAATTTTGTTCCGGAACCCCGGAATCCCGAAAAACCGTGTATTATACACTTCAATTTCAGCCGTTCGGGAGGTCGTCTGGACTCGGTTTCTTTTTCTCCCTGTTTTTCAATCACGCGTCCTACCTGATTTCAGGAGTTAACTTGTTCGATTTCGCCTCAAATAACGAGCTTTAACGCATTTTTCACGATAATCCGAGTTTCGAGAATGCTTTGGTTTCGGCACATCGGCACCCCAAATGTCTTCCGTTGGTGCTCAAATTTTGCGTGGCCGCTTTATCTGACCCCAGGAACTTTCTATGCGATTTCCGGAGAATTTTGTTCCGGGACCCCGGAATCCCGAAAAACCGTGTATTATACACTTCAATTTCAGCCGTTCGGGAGGTCGTACCGGACCCGGTTTCTTTTTCTCCATGTTTTTTAATCACGCGTCCTACCTCATTTCAGGAGTTAACCTGTTCGATTTCAGCCTCAAATAACGAGCTTTAACGCATTTTTCACGATAATCCGAGTTTCGGCGAATGCTGGTTTCTGGAACACCGACACCCCCAAATGTCTTTCGTTGGTGCTCAAATTTCACGTGGCCGCTTTATCTGATCCCAGGAACTTTCTATGCGATTTCCGGAGAATTTTGTTCCGGGACCCCGGAATCCCGAAAAACCGTGTATTATACACTTCAATTTCAGCCGTTCGGGAGGTCGTACGGGACCCGGTTTCTTTTTCTCCCTGTTTTTCAATCACGCGTCCTACCTCATTTCAGGAGTTAACATGTTCGATTTCAGCCTCAAATAACGAGCTTTAACGCATTTTTCACGATAATCCGAGTTTCGGCGAATCTTTGGTTTCGCACACCGCCCCCAAATGTCTTCCGTTGGTGCTCAAATTTTGCGTGGCCGTTTTATCTGACCCCAGGAACTTTCTATGCGATTTCCGTAGAATTTTGTTCCGGGACCCCGGAATCCCGAAAAACCGTGTATTATACACTTTAATTTCATCCGTTCGGGAGGTCGTATCGGACCCGGTTTCTTTTTCTCCCTGTTTTTCAATCACGTGTCCTATCTCATTTCAGGAGTTAACCTGTTCGATTTCAGCCTCAAATAACGAGCTTTAACGCATTTTTCACGATAATCCGAGTTTCGGCGAATGCTGGTTTCTGGAACACCGGCACCCCCAAATGTCTTCCGTTGGTGCTCAAATTTTGCGTGGCCGCTTTATCTGATCCTAGGAACTTTCTTTGCGATTTCCGGAGAATTTGTTTCCGGAACCCCGGAATCCCGAAAAACCGTGTATTATACACTTCAATTTCAGCCGTTCGGGAGGTCGTACGGGACCCGGTTTCTTTTTCTCCCTGTTTTTCAATCACGCGTCCTACCTCATTTCAGGAGTTAACATGTTCGATTTCAGCCTCAAATAACGAGCTTTAACGCATTTTTCACGATAATCCGAGTTTCGGCGAATCTTTGGTTTTTCGCACACACGCACACCCCAAATGTCTTCCGTTGGTGCTCAAATTTTGCGTGGCCGTTTTATCTGACCCCAGGAACTTTCTATGCGATTTCCGGAGAATTTTGTTCCGGGACCCCGGAATCCCGAAAAACCGTGTATTATACACTTCAATTTCAGCCGTTCGGGAGGTCGTATGGGACCGGTTTCTTTTTTTTCTCCCTGTTTTTTAATCACGCGTCCTACCTCATTTCAGGAGTTAACCTGTTCGATTTCAGCCTCAAATAACGAGCTTTAACGCATTTTTCACGATAATCCGAGTTTCGGCGAATGCTGGTTTCTGGCACACCAGCACCCCCAAATGTCTTTCGTTGGTGCTCAAATTTCACGTGGCCGCTTTATTTGATCCCAGGAACTTTCTATGCGATTTCCGGAGAATTTTGTTCCGGGACCCCGGAATCCCGAAAAACCGTGTATTATACACTTTAATTTCAGCCGTTCGGGAGGTCGTACGGGACCCGGTTTCTTTTTCTCCCTGTTTTTCAATCACACGTCCTACTTCATTTCAGGAGTTAACCTGTTCGATTTCAGCCTCAAATAACGAGCTTTAACGCATTTTTCACGATAATCCGAGTTTCGGCGAATCTTTGGTTTTCGAACACCGCACCCCCAAATGTCTTCCGTTGGTGCTCAAATTTTGCGTGGCCGCTTTATCGACCCCAGGAACTTTCTTTGCGATTTCCGGAGAATTTTGTTCCGAACCCGGAATCCCGAAAAACCGTGTATTATACACTTCAATTTCGTAGTTCGGGAGGTCGTACCGGACCCGGTTTCTTTTTCTCCCAGTTTTTCAATCACGCGTCCTACCTCATTTCAGGAGTTAACATGTTCGATTTCAGCCTCAAATAACGAGCTTTAACGCATTTTTCACGATAATCCGAGTTTCGGAGAATGCTGGTTTCTGGCACATCGGCACCCCCAAATGTCTTCCGTTGGTGCTCAAATTTTGCGTGGCCGCTTTATCTGACCCCAGGAACTTTCTATGCGATTTCCGGAGAATTTTGTTCCGGGACCCCGGAATCCCGAAAAACCGTGTATTATACACTTCAATTTCAGCCGTTCGGGAGGTCGTACCGGACCCGATTTCTTTTTCTCCCTGTTTTTTAATCACGCGTCCTACCTCATTTCAGGAGTTAACCTGTTCGATTTCAGCATCAAATAACGAGCTTTAACGCATTTTTCACGATAATCCGAGTTTCGGCGAATGCTGGTTTCTGGAACACCGACACCCCCAAATGTCTTTCGTTGGTGCTCAAATTTCACGTGGCCGCTTTATCTGATCCCAGGAACTTTCTATGCGATTTCCGGAGAATTTTGTTCCGGACCCCGGAATCCCGAAAAACCGTGTATTATACACTTCAATTTCAGCCGTTCGGGAGGTCGTACGGGACCCGGTTTCTTTTTCTCCCTGTTTTTCAATCACGCGTCCTACCTCATTTCAGGAGTTAACATGTTCGATTTCAGCCTCAAATAACGAGCTTTAACGCATTTTTCACGATAATCCGAGTTTCGGCGAATCTTTGGTTTTCGCACACCGCACCCCCAAATGTCTTCCGTTGGTGCTCAAATTTTGCGTGGCCGTTTTATCTGACCCCAGGAACTTTCTATGCGATTTCCGGAGAATTTTGTTCCGGGACCCGGAATCCCGAAAAACCGTGTATTATACACTTCAATTTTAGCCGTTCGGGAGGTCGTACCGGACCCGGTTTCTTTTTCTCCCAGTTTTTCAATCACGCGTCCTACCTCATTTCAGGAGTTAACATGTTCGATTTCAGCCTCAAATAACGAGCTTTAACGCATTTTTCACGATAATCCGAGTTTCGGCGAATCTTTCGGTTTTCGCACACCGCACCCCCAAATGTCTTCCGTTGGTGCTCAAATTTTGCGTGGCCGCTTTATCTGACCCCAAGAACTTTCTATGCGATTTCCGGAGAATTTTGTTCCGAGACCCCGGAATCCCGAAAAACCGTGTATTATACACTTCAATTTCAGCCGTTCGGGAGGTAGTACCGGACCCGGTTTCCTTTTCTCCCTGTTTTTCAATCATGCGTCCTACCTCATTTCAGGAGTTAACCTGTTCGATTTCAGCCTCAAATAACGAGCTTAAACGCATTTTTCACGATAATTCGAGTTTCGGCGAATGCTGGTTTCTGGCACACCGGCACCCCCAAATTTCTTCCGTTTGGTGCTCAAATTTTGCGTGACCGCTTTATCTGACCCCAGGAACTTTCTATGCGATTTCCGTAGAATTTTGTTCCGGGACCCCGGAATCCCGAAAAACCGTGTATTATACACTTTAATTTCATCCGTTCGGGAGGTCGTATCGGACCCGGTTTCTTTTTCTCCCTGTTTTTCAATCACGTGTCCTATCTCATTTCAGGAGTTAACCTGTTCGATTTCAGCCTCAAATAACGAGCTTTAACGCATTTTTCACGATAATCCGAGTTTCGGCGAATCTTTGGTTTCGAACACCGCACCCCAAATGTCTTCCGTTGGTGCTCAAATTTTGCGTGGCCGCTTTATCTGATCCTAGGAACTTTCTTTGCGATTTCCGGAGAATTTGTTTCCGGAACCCCGGAATCCCGAAAAACCGTGTATTATACACTTCAATTTCAGCCGTTCGGGAGGTCGTCTGGACCCGTTTCTTTTTCTCCCTGTTTTTCAATCACGCGTCCTACCTCATTTCAGGAGTTAACATGTTCGATTTCAGCCTCAAATAACGAGCTTTAACGCATTTTTCACGATAATCCGAGTTTCGGCGAATGCTGGTTTCTGGCACACCGGCACCCCCAAATGTCTTCCGTTGGTGCTCAAATTTTTCGTGGCCGCTTTATCTGACCCCAGGAACTTTCTATGCGATTTCCATAGAATTTTGTTCCGGGACCCCGGAATCCCGAAAAACCGTGTATTATACACTTCAATTTCAGCCGTTCGGGAGGTCGTACCGGACCCGGTTTCTTTTTCTCCATGTTTTTTAATCACGCGTCGTACCTCATTTCAGGAGTTAACCTGTTCGATTTCAGCCTCAAATAACGAGCTTTAACGCATTTTTCACGATAATCCGAGTTTCGGCGAATCTTTGGTTTCGCACTCCGGCACCCCCAAATGTCTTCCGTTGGTGCTCAAATTTTGCGTGGCCGCTTTATCTGATCCCAGGAACTTTCTATGCGATTTCCGGAGAATTTTGTTCCGGACCCCGAATCCCCAAAACCGTGTATTATACACTTCAATTTTAGCCGTTCGGGAGGTCGACGGACCGGTTTCTTTTTCTCCCTGTTTTTCAATCACGCGTCCTACCTCATTTCAGGAGTTAACATGTTCGATTTCACCAAATAACGAGCTTTAACGCATTTTTCACGATAATCCGAGTTTCGGCGAATGCTGGTTTCTGGCACACCGGCACCCCCAAATGTCTTCCGTTGGTGCTCAAATTTTGCGTGGCCGCTTTATCTGACCCCAAGAACTTTCTATGCGATTTCCGGAGAATTTTATTCCGAGACCCCGGAATCCCGAAAAACCGTGTATTATACACTTCAATTTCAGCCGTTCGGGAGGTAGTACCGGACCCGGTTTCCTTTTCTCCCTGTTTTTCAATCACGCGTTCTACCTCATTTCAGGAGTTAACCTGTTCGATTTCAGCCTCAAATAACGAGCTTAAACGCATTTTTCACGATAATTCGAGTTTCGGCGAATGCTGGTTTCTGGCACACCGGCACCCCCAAATGTCTTCCGTTTGGTGCTCAAATTTTGCATGACCGCTTTATCTGACCCCAGGAACTTTCTATGCGATTTCCGGAGAATTTTGTTCCGGGACCCCGGAATCCCGAAAAACCGTGTATTAAACACTTCAATTTCAGCCGTTCGGGAGGTCGTACCGGACCCGGTTTCTTTTTCTCCCTGTTTTTCAATCACGCGTCCTACCTCATTTCAGGAGTTAACCTGTTCGATTTCAGCCTCAAATAACGAGCTTAAACGCATTTTTCACGATAATTCGAGTTTCGGCGAATCTTTGGTTTACGCACACCGGCACCCCAAATGTCTTCCGTTGGTGCTCAAATTTTGCGTGGCCGCGTTATCTGACCCCAGGAACTCTCTATGCGATTTCCGGAGAATTTTTTTCCGGGACCCCGGAATCCCGAAAAACCGTGTATTATACACTTCAATTTCAGCCGTTCGGGAGGTCGTACCGGACCCGGTTTCTTTTTCACCCTGTTTTTCAATCACGCGTCCTACTTCATTTCAGGAGTTAACCTGTTCGATTTCAGCCTCAAATAACGAGCTTTAACGCATTTTTCACGATAATCCGAGTTTCGGCGAATCTTTGGTTTCTCGCACACCGCACCCCCAAATGTCTTCCGTTGGTGCTCAAATTTTGCGTGGCCGCTTTATCCGACCCCAGGAACTTTCTATGCGATTTCCGGAGAATTTTGTTCCTAACCCCTAATCCCGAAAAACCGTGTATTATACACTTCAATTTCAGCCGTTCGGGAGGTCGTACCGGACCCGGTTTATTTTTCTCCCTGTTTTTCAATCACGCGTCCTACCTCATTTCAGGAGTTAACTGTTTCAATTTCACCTCAAATAACGAGCTTTAACGCATTTTTCACGATAATCCGAGTTTCGAGAATGCTTTGGTTTCGCACACCGCACCCCCAAATGTCTTCCGTTGGTGCTCAAATTTTGCGTGGCCGCTTTATTCGACCCCAGGAACTTTCTATGCGATTTCCGGAGAATTTTGTTCCGGTCCCCTGGAATCCCGAAAAACCGTGTATTATACACTTCAATTTCACTGTTCGGGAGGTCGTGCTTGGACCCGATTTCTTTTTCTCCATGTTTTTTAATCACGCGTCCTACCTCATTTCAGGAGTTAACCTGTTCGATTTCAGCCTCAAATAACGAGCTTTAACGCATTTTTCACGATAATCCGAGTTTCGGCGAATCTTTGGTTTCGAACACCGACACCCCCAAATGTCTTCCGTTGGTGCTCAAATTTTGCGTGGCCGCTTTATCTGACCCCGGAACTTTCTATGCGATTTCCGGAGAATTTTGTTCCGGGACCCCTAATCTGAAAACCGTGTATTAAAACACTTCAATTTCAAAGTTCGGGAGGTCGTCTGACCCGGTTTCTTTTTCTCCTGTTTTTCAATCACGCGTCCTACCTCATTTCAGGAGTTAACCTGTTCGATTTCAACCTCAAATAACGAGCTTTAACGCATTTTTCACGATAATCCGAGTTTCGGCGAATCTTTGGTTTTCTGCACACCGCACCCCAAATGTCTTCCGTTGGTGCTCAAATTTTGCGTGGCCGCTTTATCTGACCCCAGAACTTTCTATGCGATTTCCGGAGAATTTTGTTCCGGGACCCCGGAATCCCGAAAAACCGTGTATTATACACTTCAATTTCAGCCGTTCGGGAGGTCGTACCGGACCCGGTTTTTTTTCTCCCTGTTTTTCAATCACGCGTCCTACCTCATTTCAGGAGTTAACCTGTTCGATTTCAGCCTCAAATAACGAGCTTTAACGCATTTTTCACGATAATCCGAGTTTCGGCGAATCTTTGGTTTCTCGCACACCGCACCCCCAAATGTCTTCCGTTGGTGCTCAAATTTTGCGTGGCCGCTTTATCGACCCCAAGAACTTTCTATGTGATTTCCAGAGAATTTTATTCCGGGACCCGGAATCCCGAAAAACCGTGTATTATACATTTCAATTTCAGCCGTTCGGGAGGTAGTACCGGACCCGGTTTCCTTTTCTCCCTGTTTTTCAATCACGCGTTCTACCTCATTTCAGGAGTTAACCTGTTCGATTTCAGCCTCAAATAACGAGCTTAAACGCATTTTTCACGATAATTCGAGTTTCGGCGAATGCTGGTTTCTGGCACACCGGCACCCCCAAATGTCTTCCGTTTGGTGCTCAAATTTTGCATGACCGCTTTATCTGACCCGAGGAACTTTCTATACGATTTCCGGATAATTTTGTTCTGGGACCCCGGAATCCCGAAAAACCGTGTATTATACACTTCAATTTCAGCCGTTCGGGAGGTCGTACCGGACCCGGTTTCTTTTTCTCCCTGTTTTTCAATCACGCGTCCTACCTTATTTCAGGAGTTAACCTGTTCGATTTCAGCCTCAAATAACGAGCTTTAACGCATTTTTCACGATAATCCGAGTTTCGGCGAATGCTGGTTTCTGGCACACCGGCACCCCCAAATGTCTTCCGTTGGTGCTCAAATTTAGCGTGGCCGCTTTATCTGACCCCGGGAACTTTCTATGCGATTTCCGGAAAATTTTGTTCCGGGACCCCGGAATCCCAAAAAATCGAGTATTATAAACTTCAATTTCAGCCGTTCGGGAGGTCGTACCGGACCCAGTTTCTTTTTCTCCCTGTTTTTCAATCACGCGTCCTACCTCATTTCAGGAGTTAACCTGCTCGATTTCAGCCTCAAATAACGAGCTTTAACGCATTTTTCATGATAATCCGAGTTTCGGCGAATGCTGTTTCTGGCACACCGGCACCCCCAAATGTCTTCCGTTGGTGCTCAAATTTTGCGTGGCCGCTTTATCTGACCCCAGGAACTTTCTATGCGATTTCCGGAGAATTTTGTTCCGGGACCCCGGAATCCTGAAAAACCGTGTATTATACACTTCAATTTCAGCCGTTCGGGAGGTAGTACCGGACCCGGTTTCCTTTTCTCCCTGTTTTTCAATCACGCGTCCTACCTCATTTCAGGTGTTAACCTGTTCGATTTCAGCCTCAATTAACGAGCTTTAACGCATTTTTCATGATAATCCGAGTTTCGGCGAATGCTGGCACCCCTAAATGTCTTCCGTTGGTGCTCAAATTTTGCGTGGCCGCTTTATCTGACCCCAGGAACTTTCTATGCGATTTCCAGAGAATTTTGTTCCGAGACCCCGGAATCCCGAAAAACCGTGTAATATACACTTCAATTTCAGCCGTTCGGGAGGCCGTACCGGACCCGGTTTCTTTTTCTCCCTGTTTTTCAATCATGCGTCCTACCTCATTTCAGGAGTTAACCTGTTCGATTTCAGCCTCAAATAACGAGCTTTAACGCATCTTTCACGATAATCCGAGTTTCGCGAATCTTTGGTTTTCGCACACCGCACCCCCAAATGGCTTCCGTTGGTGCTCAAATTTTGCGTGGCCGCTTTATTTGACCCGAGGAACTTTCTATGCGATTTCCGGAGAATTTTGTTCCGGACCCCTAATCCCCAAAACCGTGTATTATACTTTTCAATTTCACCGTTCGGGAGGTCGTACCGGACCTGGTTTCTTTTTCTCCCTGTTTTTCAATCACGCGTCCTACCTCATTTCAGGAGTTAACCTGTTCGATTTCAGCCTCAAATAACGAGCTTTAACGCATTTTTCACGATAATCCGAGTTTCGGCGAATCTTGGTTTACGCACACCGGCACCCCAAATGTCTTCCGTTGGTGCTCAAATTTTGCGTGGCCGCTTTATCGACCCCAAGAACTTTCTATGCGATTTCCGAGAATTTTGTTCCGGACCCGAATCTGGCGAAAAACCGTGTATTATACACTTCAATTTCAGCCGTTCGGGAGGTAGTACCGGACCCGGTTTCCTTTTCTCCCTGTTTTTTAATCACGCGTCCTACCTCATTTCAGGAGTTAACCTGTTCGATTTCAGCCTCAATTAACGAGCTTTAACGCATTTTTCACGTTAATTCGAGTTTCGGCGAATGCTGGTTTCTGGCACACTGGCACCCCCAAATGTCTTCCGTTGGTGCTCAAATTTTGCGTGGCCGCTTTATCTGACCCCAGGAACTTTCTATGCGATTTCCGGAGAATTTTGTTCCGGGACCCCGGAATCCCGAAAAACCGTGTATTATACACTTCAATTTCAGCCGTTCGGGAGGTCGTACCGGACCCGGTTTCTTTTTCTCCCTGTTTTTCAATCATGCGTCCTACCTCATTTCAGGAGTTAACCTGTTCGATTTCAGCCTCAAATAACGAGTTTTAACGCATTTTTCACGATAATCCGAGTTTCGGCGAATGCTGGTTTCTGGCACACCGGCACCCCCAAATGTCTTCCGTTGGTGCTCAAATTTTGCGTGGCCGCGTTATCTGACCCCAGGAACTCTCTATGCGATTTCCGGAGAACTTTGTTTCGGGACCCCGGAATCCCGAAAAACCGTGTATTATACACTTCAATTTCAACAGTTCGGGAGGTCGTACCGGACCCGGTTTCTTTTTCTCCCTGTTTTTCAATCACGCGTCCTACCTCATTTCAGGAGTTAACCTGTTCGATTTCAGCCTCAAATAACGAGCTTTAACGCATTTTTCGGGATAATCCGAGTTTCGGCGAATCTTTGGTTTCGCACACCGGCACCCCCAAATGTCTTCCGTTGGTGCTCAAATTTTGCGTGGCCGCTTTATCGACCCCAGGAACTTTCTATGCGATTTCCGGAGAATTTTGTTCCGGGACCCCGAATCCCGAAAAACCATGTATTATACACTTCAATTTCACTTCGGGAGGTCGTAACGGACCCGGTTTCTTTTTCTCCCTGTTTTTCAATCACGCGTCCTACCTCATTTCAGGAGTTAACCTG